>NW_016157433.1:176602-227916 GCF_001687245.7 Rhagoletis zephyria | reverse complement strand
TTTTTTTTTATCAAGATAATCCCGATTTATTGCAATTTTTGCAATTTTTGTGGGTTTTTTTACAATTTTCTTGAATATAAAACGGCTTATTGTCTAAGTACATATGAAATTAGTATTAAACGGATCAGAATACATAAAAATTATGCGTTTCCTATATCCACAAATTTTTTTTGTAACGAAAACATCAAATTTTCGCTATTTTTTAGGATTTTTTGCAATTTACTCGAAATTGGGGGGTGACCGGCCAAAACTAACTCAAAATTCGGATTCAGCGGGTCGAAAAACATGCCCGTAGGTAGGTGGCGTCCGGTGTACAGAACAAAAATTTTTTTTTGTGTGCCGGTGAAATCAACGATAAGTCGCAGCTATGTATTTTAAACTTGCGCTTTATTTGAATTGATCGGGCTACAAAACTGCATACTCAAAATATGTATTTCTAGGAAATCTAATTAAAAAGCTTTACGAAAGTTTGTTGATTTTTTAACGTTGCGCAAAGATTAACCTTTGGATTTATACGGGTTTTATTAAAGTGTAAACTGCATTTTTAAAAAGCAAATAATTAAAATTATATATTTTAAGATAAATGGCGAATCTAGTTAACATGTATAAAGTTTTGATAAGCACTTGAAATGTCAAGTTTTAGTACTGAATTCAAAGAAGATGTATCTTTTATTTATTCATAATAACTTTAAAAATTTGTTTGTTAAGAAGTGTATCTTAAAACATCTGCCTTGACAGTTTTGTTAAAAGTGTAAAATATGTAAAGGTACCTACATAAACTTTCCCTTGAATACCATCAAATCATTAGTCTTGAAGGGAATCTATGTATGCATGCATGCATATGAGCAAATTAAAAAGTCGATACAATTTACAGTCGAAAAGTACAGTTTTTGTATAGATTTCGTACTGAAGGAACAATTTTATTTCCCAACATCATTCTGAAATAAAAAATTATAAATCGGAAGGGTAAAATAGTATTGTGTTATTAGTTCAAAAATAAAAAGTTTCATTTCACTGACGAAGGGGGGGATCTATCCCCCCAAATCCCCCCCTGGCTACGCCACTGATCTGCATACATTAAAATTTTGGAAAATTGTATATCTGTAGAAATATCGCTACCTTGAGGGACTCCTGAAGTAACATCAACGACGTCAGAGATAGTATTTTTAAACATTACCCTTTGTGATCTATCATAGAGGTATGAGGAGATCCAACGTAGAAAATTAGGTGGAAGATCAAGATCAAGTTTATAGATGAGCAACGAGTGGCACACTTTGTCAAATGCTTTACTGAAGTCAGTATATATAACATTAAGAGTTTTGCTTTCACTAAATGCTTTTGAGATATACGACGTTAATTCAAGTAAATTTGTAGAAGTTGATTTGCCCTTGCAAAATCCATGTTTACTATATGAAATGCTAGAAGAGATAGAATGCGTCAACTGATTTGTTATAATTGCTTCAAATAATTTAGGAATTGCAGAAATCTTAGCTATTCCCCGGTAGTTCTCCACTGAAGATCTGCTACCACTTTTATGTAACGGGGTTATGAACGATTCCTTCCATATATTTGTTGGAAAAACGCCCTCTTTAAGAGACAAATTAAATAACGCTGTTAACGGCCCATAGAGATAATCAGCACAATTTATAAGAATACAAGTAGGGATCAGGTCAGGACCATAACTGAAGGACTGCTTTAAGGATTTCAGATAAACCACTAGTTCATTGGACATAGTTTAAAAGGATAATCAATGTTAGCATGTGAGTTAATGGAATAATTGGATTTAAAAAACTGAGCGAACATGTTAGAAATTGTTTGATTATCACTAGAGACGGTATTTTGATATTTCATGGCGGAAGGAAACCCACGTACATTTCGCTTGGAGTTTACGAAGTCATAAAATGATTTGGGGTCATATATTATACGCCGCTTGGATTTAAAAAACTGAGCGAACATGTTAGAAATTGTTTGATTATCACTAGAGACGGTATTTTGATACTTCATGGCGGAAAGAAACCCGCGTACGTTTCGCTTGGAGTTTACGAAGTCATAAAATGATTTGGGGTTATATATTATACGCCATTTAATTTTACACAAGTAAGCTTTATAACACTTTTTGTTTAATTCAAAAAACTTATGACGCAAAAGTGTGTATTTTACATAGTATGAGTGTAAACCGGGTTTTTTGTGTAATCTAAAATAACGCGACTTTCTGTTCTCAAATTTCTCAGTTCTTTACTGAACCATAACTGTGTTTGTTTTTCAGGAACATACATGCGTTTAGGCACACGCTTATTTCAATATTTTCTTTAAATGCAGGCCACGACAATATAGACAGTTCTTTGTTAAGCTTTTTAAAGTTGACTTTCGAAAAATCAAAGCGAATATTTGGTTCGTATGCTTGGGTACTGCAATTTTGACCATCACTTATAACTTCGTAAGATACCTCCATAGCAGGGTGGTAGACATCTTCGGGCAAAACTAGTGGATCACGCTTATTTACAACGGACTTAGATGCATCGTCAACATAAACAAGATATAATACTTTCCCAAAGTTATTGTGAAGTACATTATTCTGAGTTAGGCAGAGTTCAGCCATCTCCTCTAAAAATACGTTGTTGCACGCACTGGACGCGAAAGGTACGATATCATTGTCAATGATGTGCTTGGTAAATTAAAATCTCCCAACAATCAATCACCCATTGAATCAGGTTAAGTCAGTAAATTAATTGATTTCAGTAAAGAGACGAGTGGTGAATACACCAAGGTGTCAGATCGGGGAGTAGCATAGAGCTAAGTAAATATACCCTTTTCCAGCATGTACACGAATGCCTTTGAATTCTACTGAATCAATGTGTGGAAGACTTTCTTCTTCAGATGGTACTGAAGACTCTACAGCGAAGAGTACGCCACCGCCGATTCTGTCCTCCCTATCTTGTCTATAGATATGATAATTATTTGGAAGAATCTCTGAATTGAAAATGTGAGGTTTCAGCCAAGTTTCAGTAAAGGAAAAAATATTATAATTACATTTAAGCCTCTTACATTTTGGTAGTAAATACTTAAAGCAGATTTAATAATCAGTTTTTTGATTCAGTGTTATGACGGGGAATATTAGCTAAGTTATTTNTTCTGATGCTGGAGGACATGGAGAAGATAGATTAATTAAATCAGTCGGAAGATTATTCTGACGTGCAACGGCAATAATTTCCTTAGATGGACTATGAAGACGCTTATGTTTAGACACACGGATATCCTTAACAGATTGCAAGTTATCTAAGCATTTGAATGATTTAAACACATTTTCATAATGCTTAAATTTTTCTGTCAGTACCGACAATTCTCTTCCTATTTCTGTAAAACCATTTCTGGTTTGCCTAAATAGCTTGAAAAGATCAACTGCAGGTCAACACTTACGCAAGACCAGCGAAGGCCCTTGCCATCATTAATAGCGTCCAGAATTCTTCCCGTCAAACATTTCACACAGCACATTTCAGATGATAAATACCATCACACAGCCAGCACGATAAGTAGCGTTCAGAATCGCTTTTAATTTGGCAAGTATCAAGATCGCACTTCATATTGAAAGATTTATGTAATAGCCAGGGAACGGATTTTTAGGACCTAAAAACCTATAAAAAAGGCAAAGCGAAAAAGGCACTAGGTATTGCAAAAAAGCCAAATAAGGCACTAAAAAAAGACAGCAAATACGAAGAACAATCAAAAAATACATTTATTTTAGAAATGTTTATATTACAAGTAAAAAGAGAAAAACTATGAACTAGTTTCATTATATGAAAAATTTGTACTTTGAATCTTTGACTATTTTATCCTTTCGAGTTTCTAACTCATAAAACTTTAATCTGTATAGTTGTAGTAACATTGAACCACAAGATGCATTTTGAAGTTTTCTGGCAGCATTTTCATTCGTATTTCGCGAAGAAAAGCCTTGAATGTACTAAATGTGCGCGTAAGTTGACACAAGTGGAGCCCAATTTAAATATGGAACGTTTGAAACGTTAATATTATCAGGAATAAGGGTGTTTTCCTCGCACTTTACAATTTTATCCACGCCTCTTATTGTCTCCAAGCCTACGTTAGCTGAGAAAACGGCTTTCAACTTTTCCAACACCAATTTGGCAAGAGGTCCCTGCGCTTCTATAAGCCGCAGGGGCATGTGTATATTTTTTAATCTTAAAAAAAAAATGTAAATGCTATAATCACTTTTTTAAAGGTTGAAAAGGCAAAAAAAGGCAACATCAAATGTGTATATATGGAATCAGGGAAAGCTAAATCGTGGACATTCTTCATCGAATATACTCTATCTCTTTAGCAGAAAAAAGGCAATTTCCATAAAATCCTTCCCTGGTAATAACACTCGTTAATAAAAAGACAAACAAAATAAATTATAACAATTAAGTAGCTGATGTAAATAGCTTTAAATAAATGTAGCAAACAGTTTGAGTATCACTGTAATTATGACAGTTAATAAACGCAACGCAAACAGCTGTGACAAGAATTACTAGAAGAAGTAAACAAAAAGAGTAGAACAAATGTGCAAAAACAAATTGAATTCAGTTAACTACAAAGGATACAACAGCAATAATAGCAGCAAATGACTCGGCAAGATTAGAATGTATGCTAGTGAAATTTAATGAAATTTAGTTTAATATAAAACACAATAACTTTCACTTAGCTTCAAGTATTCCACACTAAGATGCTCACAAGCACTTTTTATCACTACTTTAACTCAGAATTAAGTAAACTTAGCAAATAGAAAGCCAAAATCAGAGCACAATCAAGTACAACCTCACAGCTTGACGTTTGCAAAAGCAGCATTAATTTATCTTGTTTTGCTTCTAAGAGTTTTCAATAGTTTTCTTATTGGATTATCATGACATCTGTTTCGCTCTTCAAATTTGGTTATCATTTACATTCTTTCTTTTCTTTCCCTATTCTTTACATTTCGGTTTTGTAGTACTCTGTTTTTACCCTTTCTTATACTTCTCTTTCTTTCAAACACAAAATGTAGTTAGTCTTCTAAGATGTGGTCTGCAGTCTCTTTATCCGTCCTGCAAAGTCTGCATCGCTCATGCGAGTAAATTTCCAGTTTAGTCAGGTGATAGTTCAGCATGCAGTGTCCTGTCAGGATTCCTGTAACGATTCTTAAGTTATTCTTTGATAAGCCCATACATTCTTTTGGACTACTCTAGACATGGTATATACTATCTGAGGGCCTCGATGGGCGCTTGGCTGTCAGTCAAGATCGCGATGTTCTGTGTCGGATATGCCTGCCCAGCTCTTCTTATTACTCAGCTCAGTTTTAAACCTCTTTGTAAAGCTTGAATCGCGGATGCATGGTATCCCTCAGTACTGCAATTTCAGGGAACTTCTTCGTAATATCTAACTTCCCACGACTCAGAAACCCTTCTGCGCCGATATTGGAACCAGTCATCCTTAGTAAAGCTCTTTTCGACTGAGTCTGTATATGAATATGAAGAGGGGTAAAATCTAAAAGACCCTCCAAGGATGAGGTTCTCTGGCTCCAGTTATGCATACGCATGCCAGCCTTTGTATTCAAATTTAATATATCTCGAGAAATAAAGGAACGCAGTATTCTCTGCCTTGACTCATTTCATTTGCCAAAGATGTGGCTATAAATATGAGTAGTAGCGTTAAAAAATTGCAAACTTTTTCTAAGGAATAATCATCTTTTAAAGCGCAATTTTTTTTTTCGTAATATCCAAAAAATTAACGTAGTATTATTTGCGATGGTGGAGTACAATAAGGTCCGCGGAAATAACGCCCATGGGCTTTATTTCCCAAAAGAATAATTTGACGCCATTTCGAAGGGGAAATAGCGCACACCAATAAAAGGCAATAAAGCCCGCGGGCTTTATTTCCTTTGCGAAAGAGCAATAATAGCCATGGGCTTTATTTCCTAAAGAGAAGGAAATAACGCCCGCTTCATTTATTTCTTAAAAAGGGAAATAAAGCCCGTGGGTAGTGCTTTCTCTAGATTTATTTTACTGAAACATTCCAATTATGTATACAGGCATACATTTGCATAAAATGGAACGTATTTTAAAGGAATTGCTCTCTATTTTTGCATACAGTGTTAAATTCTCTGCGTTAAATTCCCTTCTGAAGTGTACGCATAAAATCTAACGGTATTTTTGCCAATAACTGATAAGCAAATTATTGGAAATTAAAGGTAAATTGTTACTGTTTTTAGCATTCAATGCGATGCACATATTTGTTCTCAGCGTTTTAGGTTTTTCAGTGGTGGCCGCGTCGGGTCGCGCGATGGCCATTAAGCCGGAAAATTTATTCGTTTATATACTTACGTTATTTAAATGCTCTATATGAATGTACGATGAGGAGTTGGGGTTGTTTGTGTACCCACGCCGCAGAAATGCTGTGGTGATGTGGATGACGCTCGGGTTGTTTTAACTGAGAAGGTGACTGAAAATTTCGCATAACTTAACATAAATCAGCCGTGGTCGAGTGGTTTGTGTGACATCAAGGCACACACCGGCAATCGGAGGAGAAGCTCGGTCAACCATTTTAAACTTTGTACAGATTGCTTTGCAGAGCACAGTAGGCGTACTAATCTAAATGTTAATACAAGCATTTTGTATCCAATTTGGCGTCAAATTATTCGACAATCGACGAAAGTGTTTATTTAACTTTTTGCTTTTTCATGTTCCTTTTTGTTTGTTGAAACTTTGAATTATTTAATTTTCATACACATGTACATACATACATATGTATTAAATATATGCATTGAAATTCGTTAATGTCAATTTCTTCGTATAATAAAGGAAAATAAATATTTAGTTCAATGTTATCATATTAGTTAGTTTTTATTTCGAACAGGGGGTTTTGGATGTACATATTCTAAAATGGAGACAAGAGCCGAAATAAAGATGAAATAACGCCCGCGGGCTTTATTTCTTTTTTTTTAGGAAATAAAGCCCATGGGCCCTATTGCACTCCACCATCTGCGATTACTTCTTTTGTTTGTCAAAGTGGTGGTTATAAATATTACTAATGACAAAAATTGAAAAAAAAATTCCAAGAAATAATCAGCTTTTAAAGCGATATTTTCGGGCTTTTCTCATTTTTTTAATTACTTTTTCGTAATATCTCAAAATATGAGGGTCGGTCGAAAAATGGTCTCGTCCAACGTGTTCAGCGACCTTGAACACATCTTGTACGACATTAAAAGGTTTAAATTTCGTGAGGGATTTCGTATGCACACGGATTGAAGGAAGAGTAATTTTAAGCACTTGAGTCGGAGGCACAAAACTTCCACGCGAGACCTCTAAGGACTGGTACAGAAAGTTCTGCAAATTTTGAACCCGCTACAAAATGTTTAGCAATGACATAGTAGGCTTTGAATAGATTGCTTTCAAACTGGTGTTTCATTACATTTTCAAAGCTATATTAGTTTCTGCAGTCAAAGCATTACCAAGGAAAAAAATGAATACGAACGAAGAGCTCCGCAAAAAAATTGTGTATCCAATTATTAGTTACAATCCCAATATTAGTTACAAAAAGTTGGCGAAACTCACTGGATCAACTTATGACACTGCACGAAGGACGGTTTTGCGCATTAAGAAAGGTGGCTCAGTGAAGGACAAGCCGAGAAGTGGCCGCCAAAATGGATCAGCAGACGCCCAGTTGGAGAAGGTAATAGCCATAATTAGGAAGAACCGCTCCATGTCAACAAGAGATATCGCCATAAGAGCTAAAACCACGCATGTGCAGGTCACTCGAATCAAGAAATGAAATGGTATCAAAACTTACAAAAAGAAAAAAGTTCCAAAACGAAGCGAAAAACAAACTTCAAAAAGCATTTCCCTTGCATGTAAGTTGTATGAGACACAACTGGCAAACAAAATTTTTTGTGTGATTATGGACGACGAAACTTATTTGAAAATGGACTTGAGAACATTGCCGGATTACCAATTTTACTGCCTGGAGTCTGGAGAAAACATTTCTGATTCGGAAAAAACCATCCAGATAGAAAAGTTTGGTAAAAAAGTTCTAATTTGGCAGGCAATATTTAAATGCGGGCATAAATCCACGCCATTCTTCACTATGGAACCATCAACACTGAAATTTACGTGAAAGAGTGTCTTCAAAAACGTCGTCTGCCCTTCCTACGTCATCATAATGGCCAAACTATGTTTTGGCCGGATTTGGCTCCAGCACATTACGCTAATATTACCCAAAAGTGGTTCGAAGATAACAATGGGCATTACGTGTGGAAAGACTTGAATCCACCTAATGTGCCTTAGTTGCGACCAATTGAGCAATATTGGGCTCTGATGAAAGCCAAACTTTTAAAAATGGGGAAACCAACAAAAACTATTTCAGAAATAAAAAGAATGTGGCGGACAGCATCGCTAAAAGTCTCTCCAGAAAAGTTCGGGCGTATGGACAGCAACGAATAAATTGACACAATTTCTTTTCGTATTATCACTATAAACATGTAGTTTTATATTAATTAAAACAAAAATACAAAAAAAGTCTTAGTATGCACTTAATGGGCGTTTTTTAATTTGGAGAACTTTCTGTACCGGTCCTTAAGTAGTAATATTTTTGGACTAAATTTTCAGGGGATAGTTTTTAGCCATGATGGAAGCTAAAAAACTAATATATATGTATATATTATACATGAACTATATAAAATCAGTTTTTCGAAAAGTTACGATTTTAACTTTGATCGGAGATGATTACTGAAGCATCGCCTTTTGATATTCTGCAACAATATTATTGGTGATTTTCTTGTTGGATTAAAAAATTTTCTACACTACCGCGATAGTCAGAGTTGGGCAAAATTTATTCGAATGACGAATAACAAATTAATTCACTGTTTTTCTCGTTATTCGTAAATAATAAATAATTTTGTTTATTCAAAGACAAATTATTCGAATGCCGGATAAATTATTTTATTAGTTTTTCAAATAATTATTGAATATAAACAAGTAATCTATATACTAGTGTTGGGAAGTGTCGAGTATTTTTGAGGATCGAGTTTTTTGGTATCGATACTTTTAAGGATCGTGTATTTTTCAGAGTACTGAGTACTTTCTTTAAATGTACACATGTTGGTAACATTTCCATACTTGGCCGTTTTCTCATCTATCCTTTAGATTACCGGCCAGCCACTTTATCGTCTCCATATACGAGTTTCGTTTTCTCTTCACCGCATTAATTTCTCGAATCGATAAATTTTTGCTCACCCGATACAACCTTTAAAAGTTTGTACCCAACTTTAAATTTTGGTTTGGTTTTAGTTCATGAGTCAGATATATTAGATATTTTAACCAAGGTTTTGGCTTTTGCTAACAGTTGCTCTTGCTCTATATATGCTTATGTTGCATTGCCAACCTTTGAAATTTTATGACGAATGTATTGAAGTTTCTCTCGCGCTGCCGTAATTACGGAATAACAATTTTTTTTTTTACCGGCAAGATAAGAACACGAAAACATTTTAAAGTGAGGAACAACTTAACTGCCCTGTTAGTAAAGGCAACTTTACTGCTTACATTAGAAAACGGCCCTTAGTGTAGAAATCTCACAAGCTGGTAGAATTTTTATTTATATTAATATATGAATCCCAAATTACGTAAAATGAATTGCTTACTGTACTGGGTACAAGTATTGTACTTGAAAATTATTAAACTGCAAATTGAGTACAATCATTTCTGAATACCGTTAAATGTAAATAAAACTCAGTACTTTTTAAGTCTATTTGACACTTAATACTGAGTACTTTGAATCGATCCTGAGTACATGTATCAAAGAGATTATTGGAACAGGGTATTTTTGAGTACTGAGTACTTTCGAGTTATTTTAAGTTCTTAGTACTTTCGAGTTCCTTTTTTGAGTACTAAGTACTTTCGAGTTCTTTTGTGAGTACTGACTTCTTTGGAGTACTCAGTATCGATACTTTTAAAAATCGGGTGCTGTCGATCCTTTTGAGAATCGAGTTCTGAATACTTTTGATATCGATACTGCCCAACACTACTATATACCTGTGTTCATAGGAATAGAAGGTTATGTATGCGGCATTCGCAGCATAAGATTGCGAATGACTCACTGGCGCCGAGCCGTTGAAGAACTTTTGGGAAATTACCGTGCAATAAATGGTTCAAAAGATTCCCTGTCGTTTAAAGAATAAAGGGAATGCCGCATTATACTGAAGCCAGCTTCCCGACATAAGCTACTATTCCATACGAACACAGATATATACTATCAAGTTGTTTAAGGGTGCCAGGATGTTTATGCGACTTATGCATTTCCCGCATAAACCAAGTGCAGCGAACACACACACGCACTTGTATTGCACACCCCCGCACAAAACCAAGTGCAGCGAATAAACACACGTACTTGTGTTTAAAACTAATTCGCTCGTTGTTTTTGGGTATGCATTTTTTATGCAATTTTCAAATCTCTCTTCGCTGAACATAATGAAGTGATAACGGTAACCCAGTTTGACAATCACACAGTGTGCTTAAAGCATCGCTTCCACTCCCCTGCCGGAGTAATTTTTCAGATGGTAGTAAGCTACGGCTTGCAAGCCACACAGGGGCTCTGCATGAATGCATCCCTGAGTAAAACACAGCTAATTGCACAGCTGCCTACGGAAGCTAGAGCATGACTCCTCCAATACAGTCCCCCAATTAATAAATGGTAAAAAGGGTCACATCATGTGCTACCGGTCATCGGCCTGCCCGCATATCTCTCTCTCTCTCTCTCTTGTAGGGATAAATCGATACCATCAAGGTATTACTCAAATCAGTACTTATACTTGTATCAAACAAGGTATCGATACCTACTCAGTATCGGAAAGGTATCGAGTACTCGTACATAGAACTACGATTTTGCCTATTTTTCAAAGTTATTGTATTTTTTTCACAAAAAATATGAATTTTTACAAGATTATTTATCTTTCAATATTTTTCATACAAAAATTTAAGACAATAATTATTTTTGTATATGTAGTATTTGATTTCAAAAACAATAGAATACATTTACAAGATTATAAGATTATTAGATACAGTTTTTTTATAAAATAAGTTTAAGAAAATAGCTCCTTTTTTGTTTTATTTCCCGAAAACATCAACTTTTCCAAGTGTTCTCCTGAAAGGCGGTTTCGAGATTTTGATATAGTTGTACCAATTTTTGAGAAAAGCCTCTCGCAAGGGGCAACCGTTATGTATAGACGGGCTTATACAGCTGCGGAAATGTAGTGCGCATATCTTCCCATTCCTCTAATGGATTGCTTTTCAAAGAAGATGGCGAAGTATAATAAATTTTGCGCTTCCGATACAAGTACTTTTTTCCGATACCTACTTGGATCGCAGAAAAAGTATCGAGTATGTACTTGGATTTACTTGTATCGATTCATCCCTACTCTCTTGCGTATCAGGCATATGTAGTGCGTGGTTGACTTGATGTGCATCTAAAAACATCATTGAGCTCGATGCATAAACACTCGCAACAAAGGTAATCCTTACCTCCTCGACTCCTCTAACTCGACCACAACTCAAAACCAGGTCTCCCGCTCTACCTCAGCTAAATACTCAAATCAACTCAAAAAAACTCAAATCAATTTTTAAAAATTATTTTAAATAACGAATAAAATCACAAATAATTTCTTCATAAGCAATTTATTCGCGAATAATTATATTACGGATAAGATTTTATTCGAATAATTATCAAAATAACAATTTATTCAAATAATGCCCAACTCTGGTGATAGTACTGTACATAAATATATTAGATGCAGTATACTATTTAGATAAAAAAAAGTGTTTCTATACTTTATATAAGTATATGGGCAAATCTAAAAAAACAGGCACACTTTCAAAAAAAAAAGTTTAATTTTTTAACTTGTATGCACACCTATGTCGCCTATATGATTTTTTTCGTAGTCTCTTAATAAATCGACAAATATTAGTGTAATTCATTTTTATCAAGTGCTTCAAAAGTTAGACGAGGACTAAACATTTAGTAGATCGCTCAAATAGAATATTATTAAATAACGAATAAAATCACAAATAATTTATTCATAAGCAATTTATTCGCGAATAATTATATTACGGATAAGATTTTATTCGAATAATTATCAAAATAACAATTTATTCAAATAATGCCCAACTCTGGTGATAGTACTGTACGTAAATATATTAGATGCAGTCTATCCTTTATATAAGTATATGGGCAAATCTAAAAGAAACAGGCACACTTTCAAAAAAAAGTTAAATTTTTTAACTTGTAGGCACACCTATGTCGCCTATATGATTTTTTTCGTAGTCTCTTAATAAATCAACAAATATTAGTGTAATTCATTTTTATCAAGTGCTTCAAAAGTTAGACAAGGACTAGACATTTAGTAGATCGCTCAAATAGAAAAAAGAATAAATAAGTTGGGTTCAAATTATGCTGTGCAAGTTGCAGATTTGAGCAAAGATTTTGATAGTGTAAGTGAGTTAACCTTTTTAATTCAATGGCGTCCTACGTATATGCCATATGTCCCCCGGTTTTCGAGATAACGGTAGGTTAAAATTTGATTAAATATTTCTTATCTTATAAATAACACTCTCAGTTTTAGAGATGTTTTACTAAAATTTTGCACATTATTGTTATATAATATTTCCTTAACTTATTCTAAAAGTCATCATGTGGTTTTGCTAACTTCATATGTGAATAATCACTTGTATGGGTGCTAAAAGTTAAAGTGAACCTATTTCGATGATTTTCAGTGTTAACTTTGTGTTTATGATGAAGAAAAATAGTATTAAAATTCTTACCTGCTTAATGGGGGGAGTTATAATCAAGGACTCGGAAAGTCCTTACAAAAAAGTTATCTATGAACTCTTATTTTATTTGAAATAAAATAATTGTTTAACCCGGACTTTTACTTTTTCAGACCAGTAATAACTATTAAACTTAAAAAATATTTTTTAAGTCCGAAAAAAAAAACAAATTTGGTACTAAATGAAAGAGGACTGAAATTTCTTTCAAACAGAATTATCTAAATGAAGGTTTCCATCTATTTCTATATATCTTTTATAGGGATGTGCCGGGTATCCGGTAGATATCCGGAATCCGGCTTATACGGCCTTTTTTCTGTTATCCGACTATCCGGCCGGATACTGTCTAAAATCCAGCCGGATTTCCGGATTTCGATTACAGAAAATTCTATTTAAAAATATAGTTCAGATTTTTTTTAAACTCCTTTAATCAAATGTAATAGTATCTAATTAGTAGGGTGCTCATCGAAAATGTTTTTTTTTTGGAAATTTCAAGACCCTACCCCCTAATTTTATTCGTTTTTATGAGAAGTATTATTGCCTATTTTAATAGATATTTTAAAGGTCATTTAGAGGTCGCGACCTGTCGATTTAGGTCAGAAATACGATTTTGTAGATTTATGAGTTTTTGAATGGCTATTTTTGATTTGATTTCAAAGATCGAATATGATCTGAGAAGAGGATATATAGGCCTTTAAAATGGTATATAATTATCTATTGTCGGACTTGGCTTGTTGGGATTTTTATAGGGTAAAATAAATAAAACCCATATTTCTCTTAATTTTTTAAATTTTGACCATCTAAAATTAAATATATTTTTAAATAAACTGATAGCTCATTTATTACAATCGCATAAAAATTGTCGAAGTTAGGCGACTTTTCTTAAATACGGCCTTGAATTTATATTGATTATGTACCGGACTTTCAGGCTTTTTAGCAGTGGGGCTAAGGAATTCATCAATATTTGTCAAAAATTTATATGTACAATCGCTATTTAGCAAAATCGCTCTATGGTCAAAACTGAAAAAATTAGAGAAATATTTGTTTGTTCTGTAAAATATGTATTTATTTATTGAATCTTTCTTTCGAAATTAACAATAAGTTTTCAAATCTTACAAACTAGCATTAAATTTAAAATTTATGTGGCAATGCTTAGAAATTTTTTATTTTTGTCGGAATGGACAAGGTTCCGAGCAGCAGGATAGCTGGATAGCGTGCTGGGCTGGCGGTCGGAAAGGACGAGTTCCAGAGCCTGCCTGAGCTACTGCCTGAGCGGGTGGAAAGGACTAGTTTCCACGCCGGGCCTTCGCTTCTCTATATTTAAGTAATTACAATCCAGTAGGCTGTGTTCGGTCGGAAAGGACGAGTTTACGAGCCGCACTGACACTGGTGCTGGGTATTCGGTCTGAAAGGACGAGTTCCAGAGCTGAAATTGATATATTGCTGATATCGAAATTTATTATATTGCGCATCATTTGATATCGGAAAAATCCTTTATTTTTAGTCTTCTTGTAGATCTCGGGCTCTCTTATGTCCTCATGCACTGTAATTACATTAAGACCTTTGAGGATATTCGTATCTTTTATGTACCACGGTTTCGTTTGAGAAATTTTGTTTTCTATATGCTTTTTCCAGGTAAGTATCTAGTATCATCCCAACGTACTTGACACTATCTTTTTGTGGTATAGCCTTGCTGTTTATTTTTAGTGGTGGACAAGTTTCTTTCTTCAAAGTAAATGTTGTTTGAACACACTTGCTTTCGTTAATCTTTATCCTCCAAGAACCTAGCCATAGCTCTAACTTTTTCAAATATTCTTGTAGTTTGTAAGAAGCCTCTTTAGGGTCTGAACTATTGCTTAGGATAGCTGTGCCATCAACAAACGTTCAAATGGTTAGTGTTTCATCAGTTGGCAAATCAATTACGTATAATATGGATCATAGAACTATGCCTTGAGGGACACCTGCATATATAGGGTGACTTCCCGTTCTAAAGGAATTCTGCATGACTGAAGTTTCTCCCAAGTAGAAAGCTTTCCAGAATTGCATGCGTATTTGCAGGGAGTGAAACATTTAGTTTGTATATAAGACCATTATGCCAGATTGCTTCCCTTCGAAGGCTTTACTAATACAAGAAACAATTCTATGAACTTGTTCTTCAGTGCCATGTTTTTCACGAAAACTAAACTGATGTGGTCGTATTATCTGGTTATTTGTTAGTAAAGGTTGTATTTTTTTAATAGAAGTTTTTCAAATATTTTGGAAACTACAGAAATCAAGCTAATGGGCCGATATGAATTTACTACCGTCGGATCTTTGCCTGGCTTTGGCACCATAATTATTTCCGAAAATTTCCATAAGTCGGGGAAGTGCCCCAAATTAAGCATGTTATTAAAAATATGTACCAAAAAACGTACGGCAGTTAGTGGAAGCTCCTTTAGCATTTCACCTGTAATCCTATCGAAACCAGGCGCTTTATTCTTCTGAATGTCATGAACAATGGTGTTAATTAAAACTTTCTTTTTAAACTGAAGCGGATTTGTGGTAAGGCTACCCCCCAGTAGCCTTGAAATTCGGAAGGATGAGCGTGTTCATTGGGTCTAAAGACTTGTGAAAGATGACAGGCGAAAGCTTTTGCTTTATCCTCATCAATGCTCGTCCAGCTTCCGTTCTGAGTACGTAATGGTGTTTCTCGAAGAACGGGCCTCCTCGCATGCTTCAGTGTTCGCCAAAGGGAGTAGTCAGTCTATTTCGAAGCAGACAAGAACTGAAGGATCAACTGCGTACTTCTTTCTTTTTCCGCCTGCAACAAAATACGTAATTCCTTTGCACTCGCATTCAGCTCATCCTTATGCTTAGGAGAGCGATCTCTTTGCCATTCCCTTTTTTTTACTTTTTACTTATTAAGTTAAGAATGTTTGGGGTGTGCAGGCCAGGGCATTTTTTGGGGGTTAAATGGCCAGTACGTTGGCTGACCAGTAGACAAAACGTCAAACCCTCTGTTCTGGATTACTTTATATAGATTTCTACCCTTTGGTGTAATCAATCTAGACCCCCAGAATGTCTATTTGATATTGTAATCTCCTACTACAATAAACTTACTGCCAAACTTTAGGGAAAGGTCATTATATTAAGTTTCTGATATGTTATGACGAGGGGGCAGTGTATAGCAGATACAGTAAGGCCACCCGAGTGCGATTAAGTTCATGGTCCTTTATTCTGTTACGGATGAGATGCTTAATATCATAGAGTTTGTAACCATTAATTTGAAAGTTATTTAATTGCGCAAGGTGGGTTTCAGATACAAGCAAAGCGTCTATTTTAAGGCGCTCTAGGAAAATTTCTAGTTCGTTTTTATGCTGGATTAGCCAAAAACAAATTCTGAGATTATTCATTGTCTTCATTTGCTTCTGCATAACTTTCATAAAGTTATTTATAGTACCTTCTAGGTTACTACTATTATGACCAAACGGAGGTTGTGTTGGAGGAGTATTTTTCAGAAATTGTGCATATGAAATAAAATTGTTTACGCTCGTTGGCACAGGCATTGGCTTACCGATTTCTGGTACGTGGTTATGACTAAAAGGAATATTTTTGGGAATTGTTTTCTCTTTCATTGATTTATACCGCAGTTACTGTACTTTTTTGATTTCGGGTCCATTTTTGGTTTCACACATTCTTTAGAAGTGTGTAAATCCGCACAGATAACACAGACACCAGGTAAGGTGAAGTAGCGACGTGTGTGATCAAATTCGCGCAGTTGTGACATTGAACAGGGCCTCTACGCTCATGGCGTTCTTCTACAGGGTGTAGAAGATATCGAAATTGATATATTTGATGCACTTCCCCTTTCTTCAGGTAATGAATGTCAGGTTATAGCTCTATTTTGAACATCTGTTGAGGGATTTTTTCTTTGTTTTTGATGTTGAAAACATTGCGCACCTTAAAACCTTCTTCCCTAAGAGCATTTTCTATATGTTGTAAGTTCACGCTGGACTCGATGCCTTTTATGACTACTTCTAGTCCTCGACTACTTTTAAGTTGATAGGTGTAATAAGATTTCTTACACTTATCAAACTCATTGTTAATTTTAAGAAAAATGTCTTTGTTTTGAGCCTGAATTTTCCCTTCGTGTATATTACCCTTTTTAATAGGAACCACATGAAAATTATTTTTCCCTACTAGTTTTAGGAGAATATCTACCAGAGCATTAGAACTTTGTTCTCGGATATACACTGAAGAGCAAAACTGGAACAATAGAACGGAAAGTTAAGTTTGTGGTAATGTACTTCTTCAGTTTATTTACTTTATGGTAATTCAAACTTGCATTTCGCCTTACCGATGTTTAACTAAACGTTTGACCATAAAAATTTTAAGATTCGCAAATGGAAACTCAGAAAAAAATTACCAAACAAAAATGAACTGGATTGTTCCAGTTTTGCACCCTCTTAGTAATTGCTGAATTTTATAATTCAAAGAGGAGTTCTGGCTCATTTCCTGCAATTTTGTAATCAAGGCGCGTGGAATTTTCGCTGTGAGTGCATTAAGTGCACATACCAAGCAAAAAGAATTTAAAGTTTTTGCAAAACGGTCAGAAAGGCCACGCTGTAAAGAAAGAAATCATATCGGCCAAATTTCCGTTTTATGGTTATCCAAACAAGCGATAAAAGGGCGGACCTCAGTCTGCAAGATCAAGAGGCCACAAAAAATTGCAATTTGCCAGGCTAGGCATATTGGAGGGTATCTAAATGCCAATAAACTTAGGTTCCAAATCAAAAATTACTGTTTTATCACCACAAAGTAAGTGACTGGACATTATGTAAGACATGGGAACAAGTTATTGCAGCACAATGATAAAGAGGAGGAAGCCTGCTTTGACATCCAGAAAAATGTTTAGTCATCAACGCATTTTTACTAAGAAAAAAACATTGGATTGGTATTATTTTGAAGCGGGAATTTACAAATTCTTCATAAACGAACACATTATTCCACCAAAATTTACTATTAATTAGGGCACGGCCCTAAATTTTTTAACTCTAGAGGATAAAATTAAACGTTTTAAGTCGGAATATTGGTGCAAGTGCTGTGCACCTGCATCAGAGATACGCCTAACGTCCCAAAATATTTAAACTATTAGGTTTGTATGTGTACATTTAATGATGTAGGGCCGTGTTACGCTTTAGGGAGTAAGAACTGTGGTAAAATCGATGGTAAAAAGAAAAGTGATAACAAATGATCATTTTCAAAGAATTTGGCAAGTTCTGAGGGATAATTTTAACAGGACAATGATCAGAAATATCCTCCGAAACTGGGGTCATATTGGTATAAATCCCAAGCTTTTATAATCATGAAGTGACCTGCGTAAAGCCCAGAATTGAAAATATTCAACAGAAAACTTATGGAATTGTTTGAAAATGCCACTGTTCAATTGCGAAAATTCGCCCAATCGCATGCAAGACCTTGGGCATGGCGTTGTGGAAAACCGGTGCGCGTTCTCAACAGATTTCGTTTAAAACCTGTGCGAAAGTATACCGAGATGACCATAAAAGCTAAAATATTCAAATTGGTTATGGCCAATTTTTTAAAAGTAAAGCAAATGGTAAAATTTTCTGTCGGGTGCAAAACTGGAACAATCTAGTTGCTACGTTTTTTTGCAATGTTCTTCTTTATCTGCTTGTATTAATTATTGTTTTTATGGCCTTCTGGTGAAATAAACATTGGAAATGTGAATTCCGAAACTAGATTACAAAAAAGTGTTCATATATTGCGAATATATCGCACAATTCACATTACGTATTACTGTTCCGGTTTTTGCTCCTCAGTGTAAATAGGTGGAGGCTTGTATTTTTTAACTACCTGTTGGTTAAAATCATTATTCATGTAGATGTACGTGAAGTGACTACTTTCATAACTTTATTTCTTGTACTTTGTTTTCCATTTTTTTCGGCTGTGCGCTTTCGCTTTACTAATATGAAGCGATCTAACCCAGTCTTAACAGTAGCATTTTTTGCTTTATTTTCTGCTTCTTTGTTTGTTGCAGCTGCGTTGTTGTCCGCATTTATCACTGCTGGAGAGCAAGATGGTGCTCTTTGCTTGACTGGTGTGTTAGTAGTATAAGTACGGTGACCATCGGTCCTGTATTATACGGGACAGTCCTCTTTTTTGACCCATTGTCCTGGCAATTTATTTTTTTTTATACGGGACGCCAAATGTTCTGTATTTCTTCTAATGTCCTGTATTTGTCACGTATTCGACGCCTTAACAGCTCATTAAAATGACATACCTATGAACGAGTTTTAAGTGATGTTGGTATTTGATCGTAATTTTTTCCCATAAACAGTTATTATTTTCTAATCTGAACGCCTGTGTTTCGATTCGAGGAATACATACAGTGACCAAAATATAAATTAGGACTCAACAGTTTAGCAAAGTTTGGCTATTTTTCCTTAGTTTATTTAATGTTTATTATTTTTTATAAAAGTAAAGATATTTTCCTAACAAAAACCATATAATAACTACTGCTTAGGTGCGACTGCTAACACCAGACGCCTAAATTCATGCTATGTGCTGCTGCATGTCCAAAAATTTCTTTCATTAAATTAATGCAATTATCGCACATGCATTTCTTAACTGTCATGTAATACAACTTTCTTAAGTTATAATTTGAAGGCAGTTTAAAGTATGCTCGGCCTAGTCTGATGCATCCTGCGGACAACTCTCCGGAGCATTTTGCGGACTCTGCATGGTGGTAAATGAACTTTACCATTGGCCACAGTGCCTACCCACTTTTTACATAAATAAATGCTCGGCCTAGTCTAATGCATCCTCCGGACAATGCTTCCTTAGCCATTTGCGGAATCTGCATGACCAGGGCTGCCAATTATTCTTAGCTATGAAGTGACATATTAAGGATAAAAAAGTGCCAAAATGTGCCGAATAGAAAAATAAAAATGCCAAAAAGGTGAATTTTTTTAATTATTCCCAATTGCATTAACACTGCACTGCGGAAATAAGATAAACCAGTTGTAAACACTATATAAATTAGAAAATTAGTTGAGAAAAAGAAGCACATGCAAGAATTAAGTGCCATTTGAAGTAAAATAGGGTCCAAAAATGGCACGGTTTGAGCCAAGTTGGCAGCCCTGTGCATGACTTACAATCTTGCAGGGGTGGTAAAACAACTTTACCATTGGCCACAGTGCCTGCTAGGGGTGTTAATTTTTGGGCTTTTTCCGATCCCGGGATTTTCGGCCTCGCGTTGTCACAATCCCGGGATCCCGGGATTAGTCCCGGGATTTAGATATTCATTACTTTTCAACAACTTGATACGAAAAAATTGCTTCCATATTGTTTGAGAAGCTCTCCTACCATGAAATAAAAAATAAATAAATGGGTTTGAAACCTACTTTTTTATTTAAAGTGGCGTTTTTATTTTGTCTCTCTGACCGCAGGATTTATTTTGAAGGACTTTGTAATTTCAAATATATGATTGATTCAAAAACTTGTTAAAAAAATTCAATGCAAAATAGAATAAAAATATGGGTAACAAATGCAATAGGAAATTTCTTTAGAGTTTAAAAAATTTAAACGTTTTGGCATTGCGTAGGTCGTAAATTAGGCTAAATTCTACGACTCGACAACAGTAGCATTGTCTATTGTCGTAATGAAATAAGTAAACGACCAAAATCGTCGAAAACTATACAGTGCTGCCAAGTTTTTCCGTTTTAATACACTAGTCGAGTGGAAATTTTAGGCAATGACGTGCAATTTTCGATACGATTCGACTCTCGAAAAACGACTGGCATTCGACACGACTCTCGCAATGAGGGTGATTAAATAAAAAAAGAAATATAGCCAATACTGGTCAAGAAAAGGAGTTTTTATTATTGCCGTCAGTGTAAATTATAAATCCCGAAAATCCCGGGATTACTTGCCAACAATGCCGGGATTTTCGAGACCTTAAAAAGTCCGGGATCCTGGGATTAAGATTCTTAGTGCCTACCCACTATTTTTGAACCAATAAATATTTTTTTTATATACATGCAAACATACTGGACTCACAGAGTTATTCAAATACCAAATTTCTAACTTTGTGCAAAAAAACTTTCAAAATTAATTCTGCAGTGTTTCACCAAAATTTCAAACTCTTAATCTTAAGAAAAAGATTTGGTTTGCAGTTTTGTACCTCATTAAAATTGAGTATAATAGAAAGCTGCTCATTTGCTTCTCTTTAAAAAAAAAAAGGTCGAACATACTTAGCTACTTTGTATGAAAAAGGTGCACAACATCAACAAAAAAAATAAAAATATCAAAAATTAACGGTAAGTCTTAGCGCCTTCAAAATCGCTCTTTATTATACAAAAATCTAAGGTTCTTTTTTAAACAAATTTTGCAGGGTAAAAATCTCGGGGAAAATTTCGTAAAAATTTGTGATGTTACTACAAGAATTCTGTTTCAAGGCTAATACATCTAGGACCATTGAAGAAGGCTTTAAGATCAGTAAGTTTTTGTGGAAAAAATTTGCAAAATTATTTTTTGTCCCGCATTCGGCTCCCATAAATATGGTCACCGTCAGTATAAGAGGTTTCCTTAGCTTTGTTGTTGCTGGTTTTCCTTTTTGGGCTGCATGCAGCCCGCATTCTTCTGCTTGCGCTTTGGACTGAATGTCTGCGCTCTTATAAGCAGAGTACGAAAACAAACCGAACGTATCACCCATTGCAACAACAAGTACTAAAAGTTTGTGTTCCTTTTCTTATAATGTTTCCGAGCGCTAACAATACACGATACGTTTCAACGGCAGCCGAGCACAAGCCAAACGAATCGTTTGTTCTTTTGCTCACTTGAATGGTTTCGATTGTGGTAAAGGTACCAGTGTTGCCGTTTTAGTTCTTTGGTGGCTAGATTTAGCTACCACATACTTTTTTTGGCCACATAAATTTAAAATTGCCCCTAGCCCTTTTTTTAGCCCTTTGGAGAATTTACTTATACTTGGCATGAGTTGTATAAATATGCTTAATCTGATCTATTTTTTTTCATTTATGTAAGAGATGAATTTTTAAACTAAAAAATACTGATATATGTATTGTATGTTCCTCACGTTTTTATACATACATACTGTAAAAGTGTTAAGGCTGTTAACTTATCTATTAACGATTTAACTATAGTTTAAAATAGATAAGTTTACGGCCCTTAATATGCTTAATTTGTTAAATGGTCCATCAAATCGATTGACTGTGTATGTTCTTGTGGTGTATAGTTATGTGCAGGCAAGTTATATGCTTCGAGCCTGATGGTACAATCACTTGACGGAGCCAGCAAACTGGTGTCGTATATTTCCCCTTTTATACAAAAAGGTTTTTTGTTTGATGAAATATTTGCTTTTTTCCAGAGTTCGTTGTTTTTCTATACCATTACTTATTGAAAATGTTTCCGTGTATAGTTATATATGTATATGTTGAAGCCAAAAGCCTTCAATGTTTGGGAACCACTGGCAGTTTTCCTGCACAGTCGTCAGCTACAAAGCTGCACTGCTGCCGGAAAACTACCGGTGGCTTTCTTTCGAACTTGGCTAGTATTTAAGCCCGGTTCCGTTTAAACTGCGGTCTTATTCGTGTCAGACAGCAGGCAGCGGACCGGAGTCATCGTTAAAAGAGGTAAACATTCGCTTATATCAATACGCTTACCTACAAGCAAATAGATACTTTATCATATACTTAGATTTTAATCTTGAATCTGAGAACAAATATACATACATCTTTCTTATTATTGCTAATACAATTGTTTTTCTCACTTTCTCTTGTGGTTTCTCAACCTTGTTGCGAGTTCGCACCAGCAATCATCGAATTTACGTCCCAAACATTTTGGTCCTTCGAGCCGGATATGAACCAGCGACCATTTTTAGCCACAACGATTTTTTTAGCTCTTTTTTGGCCCTTTTTTTTAAAGGAATTTGGCTACGACTAAAAATGATTCGCGGCAACACTGAAAGGTACTCATTCTGAGCAAAACCGAAAGAAAGCGCGATACAAAAAACAAAAGGAATTATTCCCTTACTGCTCAGCAAATTAATGTTGCCTATATAGTTCGTTCAACTGCTCCAGTAGATTTCTAAACAATGTATGTGTATTTACGTCTTTGCCACGTCCTCTGATATGCACAGTATGTACATACAAACATATGTATCGTTTCGTTTTGTGTTGTGAGCACTAACCTTAAGTTTGTTTACCTATTTCTCTGCATTCAATTGTTTTGTTTTGGTTAGCTATCGCGAACGCTAGCAGAGTAAAGTTACCGCTCGCATAATGTTTCCGAGTGATTTGAATCGGCTGTGTTTCGTTTCCTTCTATGAGCGAAACTAAACGATACCGATAGGTTTGCTATTGTTTGTTTTCGTTCTCTGCTTGTAAGGGAGCGCCCTGGACACTCATCTCTCCCTTAACTGCCATTCGTATTTTGTATGTAAACAATGATTACTTTATTTTGATACACACAAGGTATTTTTCGTGATCACGAATTGATTTTTTATACACACGTCCGTACTCAACCGCAAGTGACTGAGAAATATGTTTTTATTTTTTTTTTATTTTACCCGATAAAAAATCCCAACAAGCGAATGAAAAATAGTCATTCAAGAACTCGTAAATCTACAAAATCGTATTTTCTGACCTCAACCGACCGGTCGCAACCTCTAAATGACCTTTAAAATATCTATAAAAATAGGCAATAATATTTCTCATAAAAACGAATAAAATTAGGGGGTAGGGTCTTGAAATTTCCAAAAAAACAAAAACATTTTCGATGGGCACCCTAAAATACATACATATATAATATGCGAACTAATTTTTTGTTCAGGTCATCAGATCTGTACCGTTCGTTCGATTTTCAAAAACGCGGTGTTAAATTAAAGGGCTCGGCCTGTCGATGTGCAATAAGGTTTTATTTTTTCTATCAGTTACCACCTGTAAAAAAATTATAATTCAAATTATTTCATAACTAATGGCGCCTGAGCCGCACCGTTCGTTCGATTTTGAAAATGAGGTGTAAGATTAAAGGGCTTGGGCTGCAAATGTGCCGTGAGGTTTTACTTTTCCGAAAATAGTTGCCACCCTTTCACAAATAAGAATTATTCAAATTATTTAAAGTTAAATGAGTTATTGCAATACGGACATAAACTAAAATGGTTTTGAAAACGCTTTATTTCTTAAGTACATGTAGGAGGGTTGCCAACTGTTTAAAAAACTGAAATTCAATTTGAACTAATGTAATTGAAATATTTACCACCCTATGGGTGAAATACGTAAGAACATATTGCTTCAAAATATTTTGAAGAGCGTTGCAACCTTTTTTGAAGTCGAGTTTTGGAAACTTATACGCAAATTATATGAAATATTAAAATATGGGTAACAAACGAGACATTTTCAAGGAATCGTTAGTTTCAACTTGGGATTATTTGAAGAGAGTAGCCACCCTTAAAAAATTTAATTCACATTATTTAATTAGTTAAATGAATTATTAGAAAATGGGTATGTATTCAGGAGAGTTGCCACGTGTTTAGAAAATCAAATTCAATTTATTTCATCAGATTTAAAAAGATTTTAGTTTGAAAATACCTTTAAAGAGGATTGCCACCTCATTGAAAATTGAACTTATTTATCTCATACACAAGTTATAGAAATAATAAAATATGGTTTTCAAACCAAAGGGTGTTAAGATATGTTCAGTTTACTTTGAACATTTAGAATATTTTTGAATGTTTATATTCAAATTATTTAAAAAGTGAAATTAATAATTAGGAGATGGGTGTTAGTAGAACTGAGTTCAACGCGGATTAATTTCTGAAATGTATAGAGGAGAGTTACCGCGTGTTTAAAAAATCAAATGCAACTTAATTTATCAGTTAATCGAAATATGTGTCCAATGTCAAACGAAAGAGATTAAAAAAAAATTAGTAAGAAATTACTTTCAAAGAGGGTTGCCACCTATTTGAAAGTTGAATTTGTTTAACTATACACAAGTTAAATGAAATATTAAAATATGAGTGTCCAGACGTCTTTAGTTAGAACATTTTATTGATTAGGGTTGCCACTACTTCGAAGAGTATAACTATGTATGGAGATATATAATACGAGAAGGCATTTTTTAATTTAATCTGATCTCCACGATAATTATTAACTGGACCTCTGAATGTTTTATTTTTTTAAGTTAGAACTTTTTTTTTTTAATTTGGTGAAGTGACACCTGCTCGAGACCTCTCTTCAGTCGGAAACGGCTGGATGGGATTAGGTGAAACATTTGAAATATTTTGTGAGGTTTTTTATTGAGGTTGCCATCGTTTACAAAAAATAATACTCTTTTCAATTTTATAATGGCTTATTAATATTTTATTTCAATAGTGTTATTGAGCTTTGTACAACGATTTGTTTGGTAGGAAAAATGGAAAAATGGAAAAACAACAAAGTCTAAGCGGTAGAAGTTATAGCAGCTATTTCGGAGATCACCACAACTCCTCATCAGACTTCTTTTTTTCTAGACTTCAACTTGGATCGAACCCGCATCATCGATGTGCAAAGTCAGAAGCGCTAACTACTGAGCTATGCACACCCCGTAAACTCTTGTTGCTAATCCATTCCCTTATTCAAACTCACTACCATCAAATGCAGCTAATTTTCCGCTATTTAAACTTGACAGCGTGATCCGAAATAGATGCGATAACTTCTACCGCTTAAGACTTTGTTGTTTTTCCATTTTCCCTAACAAACAAATCGTGGTACAAAGCTCAATATCATTACTCAGTTAAGACTTTTATTTTGGCCTAACCAATGTTATTAAATAATAAAAAAATTTATAAAATGGTGGCAACCTTCGTTGAAATATTTCTGTTTGAAAGCTATTTCAGTCCCAATCTATAAAGATAAGATTTCGGTACCTCAGATTCCCACCTTACTTATTGGTACAGATCAGCTTAAAGTTTTCGAAAAAGTAAAAAACCTCAAAACTCGTGTGTGATGATCACATTAATGAAGTTGTTAACAAAATCTTTTGTACACTACGTTGTCTAAGAGTACCATCTTCCTATGTACCAGTAGATACGAATAGGAAGTTGGCCACAAACTTAATTGTTCCTTATATTACGTACTTCGAAATTGTTTATAATAAGTTAGATTCACACTCCATTAATAAACTGAACATTGCCTTCAACTCTGCCACAAGATATCTATATGGTTTAAAAAAGTTTGATAACCTTTCATTTATGAGAAACTCTTTACTTGGCTGTGATTTACAACATTTTTTAAAAGGATGTAATTGTAGTTGTTGTTGTTGTAGGCTAGTCGATCGATTACTTTCGTGTGCAATTGTTGGTATCATTTGATGTGATTTCTCTATTCACAAATATTCCAACACATTTAGCGGTCAAAATTATGATGAATAAGTATGATAGAATTCAGCAGAGCACAGGAATCCCCAGAAACAAATTCCAGAATATTTTAATCTTTTGTCTGAAAGATAACAACTATTTCGAATGCAATGGTAACTTCTACGCACAAACTTTTGGTATGCCAATGGGCAACCCCCTTTCACCTACAATAGCTGACGTTGTAATGGACGACTTATTAGACAACACCTTTATGAGCCTCAAAGAAAATTTCAACATTGACATCAAGTTCATTGTCAAGTACGTAGACGATATATTTGCTATTATAAAACGAAACGACGCGGATATAATTCTTAAAACACTCAACGAATATCATCCTAAATTACAATTCACGATGGAATCAGAGAACAATTTACGTATACCTTTTTTGGATGTCATGATCCACCGAAAAAGTAACGCCATTCTTCTTGACTGGTACTCAAAGCCTACTTCCTCTGGGCGTCTAATAAATTACTTATCTTCGCAACCTTTGAAATACAAAATTAACACAGCTAGAAATCTAATCCACAAAGTACTAACGATAAGTCACCAACAATTTAGAGACACGAACATAAAGAAAATAAACAAAATTCTGGTAAGCAACAACTACCCACACCACTTAATACAAAGCATAATAAAACAGAAAACGTCAGAAATAAACAACGAAATTAATAGAGTACCGGACACGAAAACATCCAATGTCAATAAGCGATATCATAGTGTCACATACATCCCTCGCTTTTACCAACAATTTAACGATGACATAAACACCAACAACCTTAATGTAACGTTGGCGTACCGATCAAACTGCACACTTTCTTCGATCTTTACCAAAACAAAAACGCCACTACCGCCCCAGCAGCAAAGCAACGTGGTATTTCGTATGCAAAGGAAGCAAAAACCAAAACTGCAACAAAGTTTATATAGGAACGACTAAGAGAGCATTGGGCGTTCGTCTGTCAGAGCACGAAGCAGATATAAAGAAAAATAAGCAAAGCACAGCTTTGGCGCAACACATACAAGATAGTGGTCACACAGCTGATTTAGCCAACGTCAAAATATTAGACAAGGAACGGAGGGAAAAAGCGAGATTCACTATAGAAAGCCTACGAATATTACAGAAAAGAGAAAAAACAATTAACAAGAAGGAGGACACGGATGATATCGCGGCTGCTTATATGCTATGCTTGTAATAAACATTTAGTATGACGAAAGTACCACACAGCGATGGTATCAATATTTTTAATAAGTTAATGTTTAATGTTCACTGTTCAATACGTTTCAATGTTTTTGGTGTTTTTCAATTTTTCAAAATATTTCCAAATGTCCAGTGTAAATTAAATCTTAACTATGAGTAAGTGCCACAGTTAAAATCAAAAAACCTGTGATTGTCCCTTTGTGTTTGTATCTTCGTTTGTTGTTTTTCAAATATTTAACCTAATTTTTGTAATTATGTACATACATATATCAATATTTGTCGATAACATTGTTCTTTGTTTATTGTTGATGTCTATGTAAATAAAGATGCGCCCCTGAAGATGCTAAGGTGATTAGCGAAACGTTGGGCAAAACGTGAAGAAAAAAGTGGTTTTCTTGCACACGAAAGTAATCGATCGACTAGCCTACAACAAAAACAATAATATATATTAAATTCGATCAACAACTTACTTAAAAGGATGTAATTGTATTTTTATGTTTAAACTTATTACTATTTATTGAGAAACCGGAATACCTTTAAAATAAACTTCACTTTTCGAAAAGTACACGTTGCTTTAACCTTATTTTTCCAAAATTCAATTACCTGTGCACTTCAAGACTGTTTTATAAACGCAGTAAGACTATGGAAAACCCTTCAATTGTCTTTGAAGGACTCGTTACATAGGGGTAATTTCAAAAACCGCATATTTAAGTTTTTTCTAACGATTGCGATAATAAATTGTGGTTATAAGCGTACTCGTACTTAATCTTTAAATATGCAATTTTATTTTTAATCTCATTTTCATTTTTACTTCTGTTTTCATTTTTATCCACTCGTGTACATCTAAAGTAAGATTCAATGTCTGCTTTTGTTAGCTTTTCTTTTATGTATGTATTTTAATATGCAATTATATTCATACGTTACTGTTTGTATTATAGTGCAAAAAAGATCTCATCTTAATGCACTAATGTGTACTCAATAATAATAATAATAATAAAAATAATAATAATAATAATAAAAATAATAATAATTATTATTATTTTATAATAATTATTATTATTTTATTATTATTATTTTAATAATTATTAATTAAAAATAATTATTATTAATTTTTCTCAATCTTTAAAAATAGTTTTTCCCCTTAAATAATTTTGTTCCTAAAGAAATACTTATTTCCATAAAATTTGAACCCTAAAAGTAAGTTTTTTATGTTTTTATTCCCAAAACCAATTTTTTTAAAGAAATAAAGCTTGTTTAGTTTGGGTAGGCGGTTGGTTTATTATTACGAAAGGACTTTTATTATGGACTTAAAAAATATTTGGCCAAGTTTAACAGTTATTACTGGTCTATAAAATAAAGGTCCGAATTTTTCAGTTATTAATGGACTTTTTCCCAAAAAGTTCAAAAAATAAAAAGAATCCAGGATTGTTAATCAGGAGGTCCTGGGATCGAAGGAACATTGTTGTAATGCAAAACACCGTCTCTTAAAAATCAGTTATATGGGAGGTACATGTTATAGTGAACCGATTTCGAAGATTTTAAGGAATAGTTAAGGGAACATTCATGTGTAAAATTTTAGTAAAATACCCTGCAGAAAAAATATCAATTGATTAAAATAACCAACTTATAGTTAGCTTTTTTGCCGGATTTCGATAAATAACTAACTTTTAATTAGCTATGACAAAACTAACTTTAAATGAGTTGTAAAGTCGTGCAGGAGTCATGCAGACGTTATCGGGATTTTGTTTTCTTTACAAGTTTCTATTTAAATATCTTCCTACAAAAAATACTTTCAATACACTTTTTTTCACACTTTTTTTCACACTTCGCAGTCTTTTTCGAATTCTGGATAAATAAAACAAAGATCGAAATTTTACATTCTTATTTTGATTTTGTGTGATGGAATTCAAAAGTCGGACCACCTACAAAAGAACATGTAAACAAAGAGGCAAATATGTAATTTTAAATAAAATAAATTTAAGAAATATAAAAAATCTTTAAATTTTTAATGAGCTTGAGGCCGTTTTTAATGAAAAATGTATTGTGGAAAAGCAACAATAATGTGAAAAAATGGTAGAAGTGATNAAAAAATGGTAGAAGTGATAGCTATTTCGGAAATCACCACATTTCCTCATCAGACTTCTTTCAGTAGGCTTCGAACCGACGCTCCCACTGACTCAGCCAGTTGCCTGCGCACTGTACTAAGTTCGCGTTGTATATTATCGTTGCTTTTTTCCCACTTTTTCATTTTGTTATGCCAACACAATCAAGCGCAGCTATTCCGCTGCAATTCACTTGATCATGTGGTTGTTGGTTTTGTTGGCTTTTGCTAATAATTCTATTTTTAGAATGTTTAACTTTTAGGTGTGCTCGTCCTTAAGTTATTTGTTTTTGTTATTTTATGGCCTCATAACAATTATATTCAACAATTTTTAATGAGCTTGAGGCCGTTTTTAATGAAAAATTTATTGTGGAAAAGCAACAATAATTCATTCATTCCATTTTTTCGCGTTATTGTTGCTTTTCCACAATACATTTTTCATTAAAAAAACGGCCTCAAGCTCATTAAAAATTGTTGAATATAATTGTTATAAGGCCATAAAATAACAAAAACAAATAACTTAAGGACGAGCACACCTAAAAGTTAAACATTCTAAAAATAGAATTATTAGCAAAAACCAACAATACCAACAACCACATGATAAAGTGAATTGCAGCGGAATAGCTGCGCTTTATTGTGTTGGCATAACAAAATGAAAAAGTGGGAAAAAAGCAACGATAATATACAAGGCGAATTTAGCACAGTGCGCAGGCAACTGGCTGAGTTAGTGGGATCGTCGGTTCAAAGCCTGCTGAAAGAAGTCTGATGAGGAAATGTGGTGATTTCCGAAATAGATATCACTTCTACAATTTTTCACATTATTGTTGCTTTTCCACAATAAATTTTTCATTAAAAACGGCCTAAAAGCTCATTAAAAATTTTTTAATATAATTGTTATAAGGCCATAAAAGAACAAAAACAAATTAAAAAATCTTTTTTATTGATAGTTTTTGTCCAAAAGTAGTTAGCTACAACTTAGTTGACGTCTAATGCAGAGGAAACCAGTGATCACTATTTTGCGGCCATCGCCTTTCAAAAGTAGTTAGTTACGGCCAAAGGAAATAGTTAATAAATAGTTATCACTAGCCGACTGCTAGTATGTTAATAGTTAGCTACAAACTAGCCCCATTCCTGCAAGGTAACTTCAAACCTGAGTGAGTTATTCATAAAAAAAATCAAATCTAAGAAAATTTTAAAGTACCGCTATCTCAAAAATGGAGCCAATCTGGCAAAACTGGAGACGCCATTAAATTTTGAAGGCCCCAATTAGGTAAGACCAACTATCAGAACCTTTGCTCAAAAAAAGTTGGTTTGAAACCTTCCCCGAAATATTCTCACTACAAGGACGATCTTCATTACAAGTAGTAAATCAGGGGTTTTACACCCTTCTAATGAAAATGTTTTTAAGCATTTTACAGATATATGTAATGTTAAAAGGACTAGTAGTTACAAAAGTATTTAGATAGTTTAGAGGTATTTTCATAATGTGCATTCAATTAAGATGTCGTTGGAATGAAATTTTCGTTCAAGATCACAGAATATGTTATCTTTGAAAGTTGGTTTAATCTGAAAGCGCACCTTTTGCTATTGTATCAAATTATTCGGAATTGACTCTAGAATATAATACATACTTAAAATGTTTTTGAAATAAAAAGATTCAAAAACTATACGCTATAAACCGAAAATTTTGAAAGTTGTGAAAAGTAGAATTATACACTGCGGGTGTTACTTACCATTTTATTATTTAATGCACACTTTTCTTACCTACTACATATGAATTGTAAATATAAGTACTGATTGCACAAAAAATTTCAAATCAGAATATGGTGTGCTCCAAAGGTTATGCCGTAATTAATTTTTCATATCTTAGAAATTACATAAATAATTCAGGGACCAAAAATAACGGTTATCTCGAAATTGCCAATTTAATACTTGGCCCAAATTCTGAAAATTAACGAAAACGGCGTTTCATAACAGTTTTTAGATGAAAAATATTTTTTATTTCGCCGAAAGGGTTATATCTCTTATTATGATAAACGTTGTAAGAAAAGAATTTATATAACTGTTATCAAGCAACGTAAAAAATAAACGTTGGGAAATAACTCTTGTGCGCGACGGAAAACACATTTCTCCTGCATAACAGTTATAAGGCAACGTAAAAGCAAGGTTCGGATTTGCCTCATTTTAGCCCCCCGATCGCTCGTTAGTTTGCTCTGAGCTTGCGCAACTAACCGCGCCTCAGCCGAGGCTGTTTGCAAACGAGTACTCGTTAAGTACGAGCGCACGCGCTGAATACCCAGCGAGCGAGTAAGCAAACGATAGAAAGAACGAATCAGTAAGAAAACTCACTGCCGGGAATTTCTATACTTTATGACACTCACATATTGTCTAGATTTGACTATTTATTTTATTACTTTCTAATTTTAATTAGTTGTTTATAAAAATGTAGTTTATTCCTTAACAACAACGGTATGAAAGTATGTTTAAGCCTTTGAATAATATTAAAAAAAAATTGACAAACTTTCGTAAAAATTTCGAGCTTTCTATTTCAATATTTTTTTTTAATATTTTGCAGTTTTTAGGCTATTTCAATTTGAGTATAATAAAATCAAGTTTAAAGTAGCTGGGATTTACCGTTGTGTGGTATTTTTTGACGATGTCAGTAATTTTCTTCCATATTATCTAAGTATGTTCGACGATTTTTTTTAATGAAGAAAATTTTAATAAAAAAATATATGTGTATTAAAAGTCAACGATAGACCTCAGCTATTTTAAACTTGCACTTTCTTTAAATTGATCGGGCTACAAAACAGCATACTCAAAATATGCATTTCTGGGAAATCTAATTAAAAAGATTGAAATTTTTATGAAAGTTTGTTAATTTTTTTAATGTTGCGCAGAGATTGAACCTTGGATTTATACGGGTTTTGTTAAAGTATAAACTGCATTTTTATAAGCAAATGATTAAAATTAAATAACTTTATGATACATAGCCAATCTTGTTAATATGTGCGTGTCGTAAAGTTTTGATAAACACTTGAAATACTATTAAGATGTTAAGTTTTAATACTGTATTCAAAGCAGAGGTCTCTTTTATCCATTCATAATAACTTAAAAAAATTTTTTTGTTAAGAAGTGTATCTTAAGATATCTGCCTTGACATTTATGTTAAAAGTGTAAAATATGTAAATGTACCTACATAAACTTTCCCATGAGTACCATCAAATCATTAGTCTTGAAGGGAACCTACGTATGCATGTACCAAGAAAATATTTGAGCAAATTAAAAAGTCGATACAATTTACAGACAAAAAGTACAGTTTTTGTATAGATTTCGTACTGAAGGAACAATTTCATTTCCCAACACTGTGCCACATACGGGCGCCATCATAAGTGAGCTAAAAGTGAGAGTGTGTTTGTGTGCCTTCGCATGCTGTCGTTTACCTGGTGGACACCGAACTCTAAGGAAATCTTGTCAGCTTTGCCTAAGGCTCATTTGCTGAAGGATTTTTTTTTGGAAATTGATGACGTGAGCGAGGCGAGAATATTGGGAATTCGATGAAATGCTGCACACACCACGTATCATTTTAACGTAAAAGAGATCCCAGTAAAGCCAAACTACACAAAACGGGAGGTTTTATCATGTGTTCCAAAATTATTTGACCCTGCAGGGTGGTTATGCGCCATTGTGGTAGAGGCAAAAAGTCTTATGCAAGACATATGGCTAAGCAAGATAGATTGGGATGATAATTTACCTCGAGTACCCTACTAGCGTTGGGAGCAATATATTAAAAACTATATCCACCTTGGAATGAAAATGAGTTTCATGGATTTTGTGATGCCTCAGAGAAGACGTATGCGGCAGCATTGTATGTTAAGAGTACGCGAACGTAATTCAAATAAGACCCCGAGTGTAAATTTACTTGTAGGTAAAACAGAAGTAGCCGTCTCTCTACCGCGATTAGAGATGTGCGGGGCACTACTTTTGGCAGAACTAATAAATGCTTTACTTCCGCAGTTTGACGTAGCCCAGCCTGTGATCTACAAATGGACCGATTCCACCATCGTGCTCTCGTGTCTAAGGAAGCCGCCTTGTCGTTGGACCACTTTCGTGCGAATAGGATCGCCAAAATCGATGAACTGGTTCCCGATAGAAATGGAATTATGACAGTTGGAGGAAGACTAGCTCTAGCGGATCTGCCATATAATGAACGCTACCCAGTGATCTTGCCGTACGATTCCCAATTTTCTCGACTTTCAGTCAGATTATCAAAACTGATTTCCCTGCATGGAGGAAATCAACTCATGCTGAGATCTGAGAGCAGAATTTTGGATCATACGGATGAAAAATTTAATAAAAAGCGTAATACATAATTGTAAAGTTTTTCTTCTTTACAGAAAAAATACACGAGAGCTACTTAAGGCAGCACTCCCACCTGAACGAACACAAGTTTCCCGGCCCTTCACCAATACTGGCGTGGATTTCACTGGCCCGTTCGAGATAAAAAACTATACCAGCAGAGCGTGTCTTATAACCAAGGGATATGTTTGCGTTTTCGTGTGCTTCGCGACGAAGGCAATACATCTGGAAGCAACGAGCGATCTATCGGCTTCCACCTTTCTAGCGGCGGTTTCAATGATTGTGGCAAGGCGCGGTTACCGTCGGAGTGTGTGCTCGGACAACGGTACGAATTTCGTATGAGCCAATAAAGCATCAAGGCACGACTTCCGAAACTTTGTAGCCGAAATTTTCCGCCTCATCACCCAGCCGTATGCTCATCAAGAGATCGACTAGCACTTCATCCCACCGGCAGCCCACATATGGGAGGACTGTGGAAAGCAGGTGTGAAGAGCTTTAAAACCCACTTCCGTAAGTGGCAATTCTCCACTTTGCTAGCAAATATAGAAGCCTGCCTAAACTCGAGACAAATTAGTCCGCTTTCCGACAACCCCGAATCCACAGAACCCCTCACCTCACCCTCACCCCGTTACTAGCGACTGCGGAACCAGAAATTAGCGGATGTCAATCGTATCCCGTTGGCAGAAGATCAAGGCTATTCATCAAGGATTTTGCCGGCGATGGAAGAAGGCATACCTAAAGGAACTGCACAAGGGAGTCAAGTGGCAACACCCCATACGAGACATCAAAGTCGGTGATTTCGTGGTTATCAAAGAGGATAACCTACCCCCGAACGAATGGCGACTTGGCAGAGTTGTTAAGGTTTTTTTTAGGACAAAACAAACGCGTCGTAGAAATACGTACAACGCGAGGCATAATTACGCGACCAATCGTGAAATTAGTGGTACTACCGTTAGTAAAAACAAATTAACGAGTTCTTTCTTTCCAGAAAAATTTACAATATGGTGCGGCCCAACAACAACGCTACTCAAGAGCAGCATCGGTGCCCCATCAGCAAGCACAACCACCGCTTTCTATTTTGCCGCCACCTTCGTCGAATGGAGCCTGAGGAGAGACTGCGTGCCGTTCTCCTGTATCGCCACTGTGCTAACTGCCTGTCGTCACGTCATATGGCCAGTAGCTGTCCTTCAACTCTCAATTGCGACCGTTGCCGAGAACAGCACCACAGTCTGCTCCACCTGTGGGAAACTCTCACATGTGATGAAGACGTGCCACTCGACATCAACGCGGCGGACGTCCGGCGATGACGGCAACCTCGCCCATACCGTGCTCGGGCGTTAACGGAGACCAGTGAGGAGGTACTGGAAATCGATGTAAACGATACGACATCCAGCAAGTGTGTGAAGACTCGCCTGACACTAACGAGCCACCGATACTCAGACCGCCTCTGTCGGGTATCCGGTCGACAGTCGCGGCAACGAAGACGAAATCCGCAACCGCGGCATCGCCGGGGTGTGAGAGACGCCCGAGAGCGAATCCGTCGATTCGCTCGACCGGCTCTTGGCTCATCTGTCCACATTCCTACGGTGCTGCTAAGAGTGATGTCCAGGGGAAGAACCCTGTCTGTGCGGGCCATCATCGACCCAGGGCAGCCTCATTCGACAATCGCGAGAGCCCTCGCGCGGAGGTTGTACGCATTACCGCGCAGCGAAAGTGACCATTACACTTTAACCCTAAAAGGTTGAATCGAGAGGCTGGAGCTACGAGCGAAGGTGCTAGCCAGCCTGACGAGAACGGCCCCAGAGCGCACAGTCGACGCGCATGTAGCTGATGAATTCGACAACATACGGCTAGCAGACCCATTTTTTTACCGCGCGAGTTCGGTCTCCTTGGTGCTATGAGCCGATGCATATCCGGTCAGGTTGCGTCCAGGACTGATGACCGCAACACCCACCAGGCCACCATGTTTGGGTCATCTCTAGAGGAACTCCATACTAGGCAGAGACGAAGAGAACGAAGGGAGCCCTGCAGTTTAGTTTTAAGGATTTTAGAATTTTAAATCAAACAAAATAAAATTTTGAGTTTTGTATTATTTGAAGTATGTGGAATTGTAATTTTGAATTTTGAAGTTGAAGCATAGCATTAGTATATTATATTGCAGTGATACTGCAAGGCGGGCGGCATGTTTAGGCCTGCATTTTAATCATAAGTTTTTCAAATCTCACCGAGAGATATCGCTGAGGTATACTCGTTGACAGGACTTGTTACTCTTTCTCCCTTTTGCACGAATCCTGTTAGCTTGATCCCATTGCCAGATTCCACCTTCTGGGAGCCTTTAAATGCGGCAATTATTTATAGTATCTTTTTATCGTTATTCAGACAGCCAGCGATATCTTGGAGCCTGGACCGATAAGCCTGGACATATTTTAAATTTAACATTAAAATACTCTTTAACTACCAGTGGAAACTAGGGAATCCGTTGTGAGTAAATAATTAGTATATTATCTTAGAGAATCGGCTCCCCAATTGATCCCCGTTGCCGGAATTCACGAGGGTTTCCAATCCCTAAATTACCCCGCTCGAACAGAACTTTTTATATATTTTGCACAAAGTTTTACATTCGGATTTATATGGTTTTTGTAAGATAAAGGGCTATACTTTTATAAAAAAAAATAGTTATGAATATTAAACAAACAAAAAATTGTCAAAACTGGTCGCACAGCTATTATTTTTACCATGGGTGGGATATACAAATTATTTTAATTAAATTCACAAATATTCAAAATGATATTGTTCGCAAATTATGTTAATTTTTTTATTTATAATAATTTTCATTTAAAACATAATTCAATCTGTAACAGAAACCACAATAATAAACATTTCAAATCTTGCAAAAATTGCAAAAAAATTAACCAAACTTCAAAAATTTGTCATAAAAATTTCCAAATTTTTAATCAGAGTATATAGAAAATTTTCGGCAGCTCTGTAGCCGATTCAATTGAAGTCTCACGAAAATGCATGTCTCAAGTCGTTAAAAATTTCCGTTGATTTTTTTGAATTTTTTTGTGGAAGGTGTCGCGGATTTGTTCTCATATAAAAAAAAAAATGTTGATCATGTGTTTGTCATTTATATTTTTTATATAGCTTTTGTTATTTTCGAGATAGGGGCAAAAAAACGTGAATTTCATGAAAAAATTGGGTTTAGTGACCTGTACTACATCGCTGGTAAGAGTTAGGATTGCACCGCAATGAACACTTTTATAGAGCATTGAATTCTGAAGAAAACCCATCATTGACCAAGATTATACCATAAAATGCCTCCGAGCTGTAGACTTTTTAAGAAAAAAACTCAAAAAGTACGTGTATTTTATATGGGAAATCTTTGCACGCCTTGGGCGAGTACTTAGTGTTAATAGGGTTCAAATTTTCAGGGAGTTTTTTTATGTGTATTCCACGAAATTTCGAGGTGGGAGTGAAAAAAATAATAATCGCAAAAAAATCACCCTAATATACATACATAAATGTAATTACAACTAGAGTATTGAAAGACCTCTTCGGTAATAAAATGAATTGTTGGTTCAGGAATTAAATGCAAGCCGACGCTAATCATTACGATTTACAATATTCATTGCGTTTTTCGGTTTATAGAACGTAGTCTTTTGGGGCGGAATTGTAAAGCTAGAGCAGGTAATGCATATACTAAATATATCCATACTTATAATGCAAACAGTTCTTAAGGGTGTTAAAGAGTATTTGGTATTTTTCTTTGTTTCCGCATAATTTCCCACATCTACATAGATAAATACATGCATACATACATATGTATTAGGGATGGTAATTTTTTCGATTTTTGCGATCCCGGGATTTTCGGGATGTCCTTGTTTCAATCCCGGGATCCCGGGATCAGTCCCAGGATTTAGATATTTATTATTTTTCAATGACTTATCATGAAAAAATTGCATCAATATGGTTTGACAAGCTCTCGTACCATATAATAAAAAATAAGTAAATGGGTTTGGAACGTACTTTTTTATTTTAAGTGAAAATTATTTCATAAGTAACAAAACGACTGACAGTAATTTAAATTTATGTGCATTCAACAATACTTTAGTGTATACGTAATACGTATCTGATAAAGTAATTTAAGGTATGTCTAAAAAAGCTCGATGCAAAATAAATAAATCAAAAAAATATTTTCTGGTTGAAAGATCACAATTCTAGTGGCAGAAATAAAAGAAGCGCCTTAATTCGACCAGTTTTGTCTATATTCCTTTTGTTTGTCAAAAATTTACATTTTTTTATACAATTCTACTTCATATTACGCATAACACTGTAGGTAAATTTTAAGGTTTGAAATATCACAACTAAACGGCCAAACACGTAAACTTAATTTTGGCTTCTAGATTACGATGGCGTTTTCAGAAAATCCGTATCACATCAAAATTTTGAGATATTTAGGGGTGAAGTTTTGGAGTTCTGAAATTGAATTTTTCGTCGTTTAAAACACTGTGCTCAGGTTATGAATTTTTTTCTGGGCAAAGGTTTTGATAACTGATCTTACTTAACTGGGATCTTTTACATTCTATGGCGTCCTCCGTTTTTCCAGATTGGCTCTAGTTTTCGAGATAATGGTGCTTCAAAATCTGCTTAAATTTTAGGTTTTTTGTTAATAATTACCTCAGTTTTAAGGTTATTTTACTAAAATTTTGGAAATCATGGAAATCGTTTCACTTTAACATATAGCTCCCATACAACTGATTGTTCAGATATGTGGTTTTGCGTTACAACTCAAATTTTATTTCGTAATATTTTTTAATAATATTAGTTTATATACTATTTGGACCTAAATTTGGGTTCTCTTCAATTCCGTTTTGGCATTTTTTGCTAGTTTCTATTGCTCGAATGATTTTTTAATATCATTTGCCTCCTGCGGTCGACCGGCAAAAGTCCGTCAACATTGAATTCAATCGTTTTCCAGGGAATCGGTCCTCAAAACACATAATGGATTGGTGAAATCTCTCTCCTACCTCGTAGGTTTCTGTTGGAAGCTGTTGCTCGTAAAAGTCAAAGTGACCGTGTAGCATGTGGATTTTAAGCGAAATGTGCACATCAAAGGCGTTAAAAGATTCCATCAAGTTCGCAATAAAAATGGCATATTCTGGTGAACGATTTTTACACAGAACGTGTTTAATTAAAGCCCGAACTGCATCCCATGCAACGGCTGCTGTGCCATCAAGAATTTTCAAGAAGCCTTGATCCTTCATTAATCTTCTGAAGTCCGGCCCATTAACCACACCTGAAATAAAAATTATAGGGTTCTTAAAGCAAGATAGAGATATAATAAAATATATGAGCGAAAATCTCTCAAGGACGGTCAAGATACTTTCGCACTAATCACTTTATTCGGTTTACAACCACTTGAGAGATTTTCACTCATATACAATCAAGAAACTACCTTCACGGATTTTTTCAACGAAAAGTTTTGGAAAGGCATTATTTTTCAAATATAGGAATGCAGTTTCGTTGACTTGACTTGACTTGAGTTAATTTGGACATCTGCTGCAGACTTTCCAAGGTTGGTTATACTTAGGTGTGGTACCTTCCAAACATACAGAAACTTTTACCTATTTCATACACTCAGCGATTAAGGTGAGGGCAAACTATACATAATTTCATGGTTTTATTTAAATTTACGTACTTTTTCGATTGAAACCAAATGTATTGTTGGTGCATGCACAACAATTTTCAGCTTCATGTTTTCCGGGATTTGTTCAAATCATTGGTAAACCGAATGGTAACCAAAATCGTTTTTTTGTCCACCAAAAATTCATCGCACTAATGCACGAAATACATGTGAATTCGGGAGTGCAGGTTCAGATTGCAAAAAGTACCATTTATAGCATGCTAGTGCATTTTTATTTGAGACTAATTTACGCTGGTTTGATTTCAAAACGAATTTACCACAAACGAAACAAAACTTGTTTAATTTATTGCAAAGCTTTTTAATTTTTTTTATCTTCAGGAGTTTCCGAAGACAATGATATGATGAATAAAAGTTTTTCGCAAAATTTTCGATGTTTTTTTATCAATTAATATGACAGTAACCGCGCGCGTAGATTTTCGGTTTGTGTTTTTTGATTCCCAACTTATGTCAAATAGACGCGGTATAGACCGCCGTCTGTTTGAAAGCATTACTCAGTCGCTTTGACTTTAACGAACAACAGCTTTCACAGTACGAAAAAGGTATTAAAAAGCCATTCAAACAACAANCTCAGTCACTTTGACTTTAACGAACAACAGCTTTCACAGTACAAAAAAGGTATTAAAAAACCATTCGTACAACAGAAACTGCAAACATATGCCAGAGTGGGATTGAAAAGAACCCAAATTCAGGTCCAAGTAGTGTATAAACTACTATTATAAAAAAATATTACGAAATAAAATATGAGTTGTAACGCAAAACCACATATCTGAACAATCAGTTGTATGGGAGCTATATGTTATAGTGAACCGATTTCCATGATTTTCAGAAATAGCTAAGGTAATATCAAAATACAGTCACGTGCAAAATTTTAGTAAAGTAACCTTAAAACTGAGGTAATTATTAAAAAAAAACCTAAAATTTAAGCAGATTTTCAAGCACCGTTATCTCGAAAACTAAAGCCAATCTGGAAAAATGGAGGACGCCATTGAATTTAAAAGATCCCAGTTAAGTAAGATCAGTTATCAAAACCTTTGCCCAGAAAAAAGTTCAAAACCTGAGCACAGTGTTTTACACGACGAAAAATTCACTTTCAGAACTCTAAAACTTCCCCCCTAAATATCTCAAAATTTTGACGTGATACGGATCTTCTGAAAACGCCATCATAATCTAGAGGTCAAAATTAAGTTTACGTATTTGGCCGTTTAGCTGTGATATTGTTGCCTCCCTACTGTGTAATTAACTGTATATGTATAAATTAGCATTTCTTTGACGGCATGATTTTTTTTTAAGTCTTTATCGAGCCCTAACCGCTAAAATAACGTAAGCGACATTTTTTTCAAAATTTTCTTTTTGATACAGAAATATTCCTAGAGCATCTGGATGCATATCTGCATCAAAGAGATAATTAAAAAAAAAATGTCGCTTACGTTATTTTGGCGGTTAGGGCTCGTTATAATTTCAAAGATATGGTTTTTTCCAAAATTTATTTTAAAAAATTCAGTGCGATGTAAAACACTACTACAACCAAATGAAATTATTTTTTTGGGTTCACAAGGACGAATAGGAATTGAAAATGCCCCTTCAATCTATTTTATTTTTTTAAGTTAATAAAGTTATAACATATAATTTTTTCAAAAATAAGAATTAAAAAATTTCAAAGATATTTAATGATAAAATTATAAAGGGGTATTTTCAATACCTACCTATCCCTTACGGACCCAAAAATGTAATGTGTTTTAACTCTACAGAACCTTCTCTTTCATTTGATACCCATATAATACTGGTTTCTTAAGTATCTTGCACTGGAATTTTTAAATCATTTTTTGAATTACTCGTATATTTCAAATTTCAAAGTTCTTTTTAAAAATCCTGACGTGACACAGTGGTTGCTGCCATAGGCCAAAATTAAAAAAATGTATGTAAAAATTTTTGCACCAAAATAGGCTTTGCAATCAGTTTTTTGTCCAAACTTCATATTGTCATATATTTTTTGGTTTCATTCTAAAGGCTGGTTTTCACTATGTCAAATTCAGTGGCATTTGTCGTCAAATAAGTGAAAACACATTGTCAAATGAAATCAAAAAGCGGTTTATCGATTGATTTGGATCAGGATAGGTCTTTAGTCGTGTACATGCGCTTCGAAATCGGCTATCTGGCAGTTTTTGGCCCATAATTTCATCGGCAAAGGTATGGATAAAGGAGATAAAGTTGTGTCAAAATATGTCGCCAACATATCGTGTCAAAATATGGCATAGTGAAAACCAGTCTTAACGGTTGTTTCTGAAAAAAGCAACAAACTGTCATCAATTGTTCATTTTATTTGTACAGCGTCAGCACGCTGAAAATTGACTTGGATTTAACGTAATTAAAATATTGTGAAAAGCCTAGTGAGTTAAAATTGTATGCAATGGATATTGTACATAAAGGTATTGACTTTAATTTCTACAATTAAACTTTTAGATAATTCGTGTTGTGTTCTATGCAAATCGTTGTTTTAGAAAAGTAGGATTTTGTGTGTTTCTTGGTTCATCTTTCAAGTATTTATGCAATGTTTTAAGTGTGTTTCCCCTATCGGCCCTCAGTATTTTTATTTACATATTGTTTGTTAATATTTTAAGATTATAAAAGTGTTCAGTGTAGATGCATTGATCTGCAGAGGCTCGCGTAGTATTCCATAACCTAATCCAAGCTCTTTATTTTCTACATTCTTTTTTCGTGTTTATTTTTTGATTTATCTAATTTTTTAAATCAAAATGTTTCTAGGCATAAGTTAACACTGCGTATTTTCTCGATTGCATGTTTTTGAGATTTGGCGTGAAAATTTCGGTACGCATTCCCAAAAAGTTCAAAATTTGCTGGGTGCAATACCGACAGATATTGAATATGAGGGTTTTGAGCCAGATCGGTGTGGGTTCAAAAATGTATTAATTACGTTTGTAAAAAATTTGCATTGTTTTGGCAAAGATCCAACGCCAAAAATCAGCAGTTTTGAAAAATCTTTATAATTGGCTCGAAAAGAAAGAAATCATTTCATTAAAATAGATTTTGTTGAGTCTTCAAAAAGACTAGGCGTCGGCGAACATATCGGGATAAAATTTTTACCCTAAGGTCTGTTAAGAGTAAAAACTGTAATATGTAAAAGTGGGCGGGGTTAGACACGCCTACATACAGTCATGTGAAAAATAATAGGGACACGACATTGTGACCAGTTCCGGCTATTTTTTTTGTTTGTTTAATGTTTATTTTTTTTATAAAAATACAACTAACTATCTAACAAAAACCAAATTTCAAACTTTGTAAAAAATAGAAAAATCAACAAAATTTAAAACACCAAATTTTTTAAATAAGAACCTTTAGAAAAAAAGTTATGTATGCAGCCCACAGAATTCTAGCTGAAGAAAGTGCAAGTTTTAATTTTTAATTTTTTTCCTGACGGTGTCACGCATTTTCTTCCATTCAAAGTATGTTTGACAATTTTTTTATTTATGGAAGCAAATAGTAACACCATCCTCCAAAAAAAAAAAATTATGAACAATCAACGCAAATTTTTAGCCGCTTCAAACTTGCAATTTCTTAAGCCAGAATTTAATAAAACTGCACACCTAGATTTTTTCTAAAAGTTCTTATTAAAAAGGTTTGTGTTGTTTTAAAATTTTGTTGAATTTTTCAACTTTTTTACAAAGTTTGAAATTTGGACTTATATGGTTTTTGTTAGATAGTGAGTTGTATTTTTATAAAAAAAAAATAAACATTAAACAAACAAAAAAAACAAAAATAGCCGAAACAGGTCACAATGTCGTGTCCCTATTATTTTTCACATGACTGTATGTGGGCGTGTCCAACCCCGCCAACTTTTACATATTACAGTTTATGCTCTTAACAAACCTTAGGGTAAAAATTTTATCCCGATATGTCCATTAAAAGTATTTTCGGCCGCTCTCCCATATAAATGCAACGACTGTGCGTCAGAGAGAAAAATTAAGAACGCAAGTTTACTATATTTGGCCCTTGGTTTGGCGAATATATAGATTTTTTTGTGTGCAAATTGCCTGCCGCAAGGTATTATATGTATATTGAGCTACACATTTAAAAAAAAAATTTTAATATTAAATAAACAAAAGAAATATAGCCAAAACTGGTCAACACAAAGCGTTTCTATTATTGCCACTAGTGTAAATTACAAATCCCTTAAAAAAGACCGGGATCCCGGGATTAACATTCCTAATATGTATCTATGTATAATGCAAACTACTCTTTATGTCGGTCCACATAGAACTTTCGCGTTGGCGTTGGTCAGACAGAACGCACGTTAAAAGTATGCTTGCTGCAATGAAGCTTGGCAGCGAATGCTTTGGCCACTAAATTAACATCTTAACGACAGATAAATTAATATCAATAATTGCATGAAAAACGATGTTTCTAGCCCTTATTTGATTAAAAGGAGGAAACTATTTCACATAATTTTATTTATTTGCAACAGCTGACGAACGACCGGCGCGAAAAGTTGAGAGTTAGCTATCTTTCTGTTTTGTGTTGGGGTTAGCGTTGCCAAATTTTGGCTATTAGGACGGCTGCATTGAAATTCAACGCCGACGCAACGCCGAGGTTGTATTTGGACGGCCTTTATTCTTTGTTTACGCAAATTTTCCCGTATCTACATACATATGTATACATACACATACGTAAGTATACGTATACGAGGTATTGAGTAGGAGTTTGCTCGCTCGATCGGTCGAACTCCGAGTTTTTGTCTACCCTAGTAAAAGTAAACGGTGGGTTATAACTCTTATTGACGAAATAAAAAATATTTCTCACCTAATAACTGTTATGGAACAACATTTTTCCGATATGTTATGTCCATGAAAAATTCCCTTGTTTTTATTATTTTTAGTTTTTTTTTTAACTTAAGGACTGTAATTCAAAAGTTATTCAACAAAGTAATTCAAAAATTTTTTGGAAGCTTCAAGTATACGTGTATGAATTGTATCCAAAAGAAACAAGGTTGACATAGTTTAAAACAAAGAAAATAAAGCTAAATAACACAAAAGTTGCCTGTATTTTTAGATTTGCCCATATGTACGCATATGCTATACATAAATATATGAGATGCAGTATAATATACCTTTATTTTAGTTTCTGAATACAAAAGAGGCAGCAAAGATGGCAAGAGTTCTCGTACCAATGTAGGTTTGTTATGTATTGCAGCGTTGAAAGTGACCAATGCCACTCTCCTGACTCCTGGGTCTGGATCACGAAGTGATGAGAGGAATTCACCCAAATTTTGTTTTAATAAGTGGTCAATTGTTTGTGGTTGATCGGATATGGTATATTTTATTGAAGATACTACTACGGCTCTCATAATTGCATTATCCGAGTAAAGAGCATCGCGGAGCAACGGTAACAGTTCTGCTGGGTTAACGAGCACAAGCTTTCCAAGACATTCTGCAACCACATTTCGAGACCCTTCCTCTGAACTCTCACAATGTTTAAAAAGTTGTGTCCATATTGTTGGAACAGATGGTAATAATTGGGAAAGTCCATATTGGCTAACAGATAACGATGAAATTACTTCTTTTAAAGAATGTAGTAATAAGTACTGCCGCTTTGGTTGTCCTTCGATTTCTTTGAGTATAAGTGGCAAGTATGAATCTAAACTTCCAACTGCAACCGCACCTAAAGCCAAACTTGAGGCGCTTTTTACGTCTTCAGAGCCAGCTCCAAAACATTCAATTAAAGTTTGCGGCAAAGCAAAAATGCTACTTAAATCAAAATTTCGCCCAATCTCTCCGATTGTTAGAAGACAGAAGCTCAGTTTAGAATCACTAGATACGTTTGATTTTTGAACGTAATCAAGAAGTCGCACCGCCAGAGGAATTGCTTCCCAGGGGCATTTTAGAGTAAGTGCTGCAATACATTTAGCTAGTGAATGATGTGCCTGTTTATGTAGCTGTTCATTTTCAATAATTATTGGGTCCATAAGTTTTTTAAGCAAAGAACTGTATTCCAAATTAGGTAAATTAGTTTGGACTAAAACCTGAAGAAGATCTAAGGTACATGAAAGTGCACTTCCCTAGAATAAATACATATTAGTAAAAACAAATAATAAAATTCAAAATACACCCCGAATTCACTTGAATAGGCACATTTTTCTTCTCCAATTTCCAAGCTTATAGCTAGACATATGAGCATCGGAGAAGCTTTATTTTTTTAATTTTTAAAAATGATAAATTCAGAAGAATACGATGAAAATGAAGGAAATACATTGGTTACTCTGAATTCTAAACCGCTTTTTATCAAAATACGATAAATCTGTTTTGCTTCACATGAATACGCACTGAAGCTTTAAACTAAAAAAATTATTAGATTGAACCACCGATGGGAGTATGTATATTCACTTCGATTTTTGAGAACATTTTATATCTAATCCTCTACATGGCTTCCCCGCTTTTCCACTCACCTTCTGGTTCTCAAAAAGCCTTTTTTTGGCAGTTAACTAACACATTTTCCGCATTTTAGTGCTTGTGTAAAAAGTTTTTAGATATGAAACCTAGTACAAATATATATAGAAAAAGGTCCAGGGATTAATCCAAGCAAGATATACTTTAAAAAAAGGTCTTATATTTGACATTATATTTTATATAACAGGCATTCGTTTTCATATCGGACACTAGATTTGGTGCCACACATTCGATTGGTTTCAAATTATTTTATGGGTTCTATACATAAAATAAGATAACACGTAATCAAGGATTATTTTTTCTTTTTTTTTTTTTTCGGAGATATGACTTGTCAAAGTTTTGATTTTTCATGTTTCTGACTTATCATGTACTTCTTAAAATCGTTGATCTCGGGTTCTACTCATCGTAGAGACTTCATCTTAACGTCGTTTTAAAGCTAAAGAAATGAGCTTAATATTTCTGTATATAAGATGGTCACGATTTTCCTAAAGCTAACTTAGCTATTAACAGTTGAACTTTTTGAAGTTGATTTGCATAGTGAAGACCAGTAAATTAGGGATTTAAAATTAGTTGATTGGCATAGTGAAGCTCAGTAAATTAAGGATTTAAAATTACACCATCGTAATCCTTGTTTAATTCTCTATAAAAACATGCTTCATAAAAACGGAAGTTTTTAAAGAAATATTTTTAAAATATATATATTTTTTTGTGACGAGATGGATATTTTATGAGTTAAAACATTTTGTAATTAGTTTTCGAAAACTTGTGATGAAATACATAATAATAATAATTATAATAATAATAGATTGGCGCTTACACATATGCTAGTGTTTAGCCGAGCTTCTCCTCCGATTTGTGGCGTGCGCCTTGATGTTGTCACACAAAGCGGAGGGACCTACATTTTTACGCCGACTCCGAACGGCGATTGTATTTTTATGAGAAGCTATTTTTCATGGCAGATATACACTAGAGGTATACGCCGCCGAGCCACGCCGCCGCCGCCGCCGTTTTTTGTCATTCCTCACGCGCCGCCGCCGAGTTACGAAAATATCAGCGCGGCGGCGCACAGTGTGCTTTTTGACCATTCTTAGCGAATCAATCGTAGCGCTTCCGGTAGAAGCAACATTTTGATATGAATCAAATTGGGGTGGAAAGTTTATGAATTTCTCTTTCAACGAAAAATATTGCCATGGTCCCACAATTTATTTTTGAACCTGAAAAAATTGGTCAAAAATCGTGTTCTTCGAAAAAAACATGCGAAACCCACCGGATTTCTTAAAAACAAATAAAAAATTTATGTTCTGTTATGTCTATATTATAGATTTTGAGACGAGCAATATGATCCCGTTATTTTAAAAACCAAATAAATAAAAATTTTAGTCATAAATTTAAGAAAAAGATGGTGCCCTGGTATGTTTTTTTTTACACTTTTTTATAATTTTCTTCCAACTATGCATATTTTTCACGTAATTAAATGCCTCAAAGAGCAAGTAGGTTGTAGTGATAAACAAGGCCTTTGATTTGAGATATACAACAAATCTCAAGACCCTCCGAGAGCCAAATTATAACTATTTTCATGTCAAACCTCGAGATTTTTACTCTGTAAATTAAAAAAAAATACTATCTACCACATTTTTTTCCATTAATTATGCATACTAGGGCTGGGAGTTCTAACTAGATGTTTTGACTATCCGGATTTCGAATACCTGAATAAAAAATCCGAATATCCGAATAGTGTATAGGTATCCGGATAACCGAGTAGAGTATTTATATTCAAATATCCAATGGTCTATAGATATCCGGATGTTTAGAATACCCGGATATCGAACGAATATTAGTCGGATATCCGGATAAACGAATAGTGGGTTTATATTCGAATAACGCAATACAAAGTGTATAGATATAGGGATGTTAAGAATACTCGGATAACAATATTAGTCATATTAATTGCATATGCGGATAACAAAATTAACGTATAATAACCGGATATTCGTACTATTCGGATTGTATCGGTATTCACGAATATTCGAACGGATATCCGGATATTCGAATACACTGATGGTCCCAGTCACATTATAACGACTTTAAAGCCACACTTGGAAAGTGAGATATCGAGATTTGTACTCTGAAAATTAAAAAAAAAAAATTAAACCACCATTGGTCACATAAACAGCAACAGTATATCATTGGAAACAAAAAAATAAAATAAAAGAAATCAACTACATATTAAGGCTCACATTTAGGGAAATGCATGTTAAATTTATAATGCTAGCATGTATTTCATTTTTTCATTTTATATACATACATAGTAAAACGTGCGAAGTTCAAATATACATATGTACAGAATTGCATAAACGCTTATCTCATAAAGTTAACAATATTTTTATATTAACGCTATTAAAATTTTTCGCAAAAATTTTCATATAATAACGAATTCTTGTATATTCTGAAATTCTGATTTCATTCTGTTATCCTTTCCCACTCTACGGTCGATGAAAACCATAGATATTTTCGGGTCGCTCATGTACACGGCCCGATTGAATACATCCAGTAAACGGTTTTCTCTGCTGTTTTGTCGAGCGTGATCCACCATATTTTTTCTGTAGTATTTATGCCAGGATTCGTTGGCGTCTTCGGCATAGAATGCCACAGGAAGCTGCCGAGCAATTTCGCATCCATGCTTTAAAAGCTTGTGAAATGTGGGAGCCATTCGGGCCCATGGGTAGAACTGTAGTACATGCAGTATGTTTTCCAACTAAATTTTTCAAGCCTATCTAAATCGAGTTTTTTTTAGATTTAAAGGCTGATATTATTCTGCTCATATTAATAACTAATTAAGGGTTGATTTCTAACGCTTCGGCAAATAATTCGGGGGATTGCAAACATCTCCTTGCCACATTTCCCGTATTTGTTGTACCATGGCCTTGTAGGATTTGGTCATCTAAGTTCGGGCGGAGCCGAACATTAAATACATTAATAAATTTTCAGTGCTTGCGTTTTGCTTTTATGTTGCAAAGACAAAAAAATACCGAGTTTGGTACAAATTGGTATAACGGTTACCGATATACATATATGTGATCATAAGTGGGCGGTGCCACGCCCATTTTCCAAAATTTTACCATAAAGGTATTTCTTGGTAAAGCATCAATTTTGAATAAATTAGCTTTAATATTTTCTGATTTATCGAAGATTTTGTATCTTCTCTAAATTACCGTTATATGGAATGTGGGCGTGGTTATTGTCCGATTTTGTAAATTTTCGGCCATTTTGTATGCTGTACCAAAGCCAACAACTGTTGCCAAGTTTGGAAGAAATTGGTGCAGCGGTTACCAAGATATGCACATGTAACCATAAGTGGGCGTGGCTACGCCCATTTTCCAAAAATTTATAATATTCTTATTTTTCGTCTGAAATTTATTGTAAATATCAATTTTGAGTGAATTATCTTCAGTAGTTACTAAAATATCGAGTTTTCGTATTTCTGAAAATTACCGTTATATGGGATGTGGGTTTTGTCGATTATTTCGGCCTTAGTATGTTCAATCAACATGAATTTGAGAATTTGGTATGGAATGTTTGTCCGTTTAAATTCGCCATTTAGTATGCTGTATCAAGGTCAACAACTGTGCCAAGTTTGGAAGAATTGGACGGACGGACAGACGGACATGGCTTAATCGACTTCTCTATTCATTCTGACATTTATGTATACATTTGTCTATATCTATCTCGATTCGTTTTGGCTGTTACAAACAACCGTTATGTGAACAAAATTAATATACCTTGTGCACAAGTGCGCTCGGGTATAAAAAAATTTAACCACCATACTTTTCCATTGGTCACATAAACAGCAACAGTGTAGCATAGGAAATAAAATTAGAATACTTATTAAACGTTTTATCTCTAAAAGTGGATTAACATATTTAAACTATTTGAAAAACATCTTACCAGCTAAGGTAAGTTCATTACAATTTTTGATCGATATGATATGATATTATACTAAATATTACACGTGTAGCATGAAACGAAAAAATAAAACAAATCGTGGCCGTCCAAAAAAGGTAACAAAAAAAAGCGTTAATACTGGTAGAAAAATGGTGAAACTCGAAAATGCTAATGTAAGAACATTACAAAAACGAGCTAAAAAATTAAGGCATCAACTAAATGATATAGAAGATGTAAAAAATGTGATGAAAGTCGATACGGATTATCAAAAAACTGCAGAAAATACTAATGTTATTCGGCATACAAAGGACTCAGCCTTCGCATTTTTCTTAGAATATGATTATTCTGTTGAAGGATATAAAGCTTTAGTTAGTGATGCCATTTTTAGAAATTGTCCGATATACCCCAGTTATGGTATCATCAAAAAGGCAATGGTAGAATGTCAGCCTAAAAATTGTAAAGTACGTGAGATAGAAGTTTTTGTCCTCTTCAAAACATTTTAAATAAATCGGTTGAAAGACTATGTGAAAGCGTTGCTTTGGACTGGAGCGACGAAGCCTTATATAAATTGGAATTAACTTGCACTTTAGGATTTGATAGTTCTTCCGGTCACGTTAATCCTCACCAAAAATTCAAAATGCCGATAATGAAACCTCTAATCCTCAGCAGTCGCGTTTTATTCAGTAGCCTCATAATTATACAATTAAGGCACATTAATTCAGAGGATTTTCTTGGTTGAATCCGACTCCGCAAAGTATTAGATTTGTCGGCCCTTGCGTATAGCTATTGAGAAAGACGGATGAGGCAGCAACTTTAAGGGAAGATGTTCGACTAAAAAAAGAAATCGAAGAGCTTCTTTCATATCGTTTTAAAATGTCAAATGGAAAATCTGTTAAAGTACAATATGATGTCCGTGAACCCTACTTGATGGGATAATGCCTTAATACAATAACTTGGTAATAAAGCCTCGAGTAGATGCCCAATGTGTTTGCGCACTGCACACCAGTTTTCGAATCATCTCACAGACAAATTTACTCCTCAAGAATCAAATCTTAAGCATGGACTAGGGCTGCTACATTGTGAAATAAAAGTATTCGAACATTTCCTAGGCCTTGGATATCGTCAGGAAATCTCAGTCATGGGATGTGCGACAAAGTCTGAAAGGTAAGATTGCACAATTTATTGATTTTTACGAAGACAGCTATTGATTTTTCATTGAATAATAAAGCTAAATGAATTTTATTTACAGCGGCTTTTAGATCGACAAAAAATTATTCAGAAGAGGATATATGATGAACTAAATGTTCGGGG
>NW_016157433.1:167978-176577 GCF_001687245.7 Rhagoletis zephyria | reverse complement strand
AGCATACATTGCATATTTTTAGGATAATGTTTTCATTCGCAGTTAAACTTTAAAGAGCTCTCACGAAAAAAGAAAAATTCTTACAAAATGACGCACAAGAAATGGAAAAGAAATTTTTTTCTTTCAAAATTTCTTAAATCATAATAAATTTAACCCCAAAACCCACCCTTGTGTGCGCTACGTGACAAATTTGATATGTAAAAGTAAACAGAGTGTTTAATTTTGCACACACTAGGAGAGGAAACTGGTTACCTCTCTTTATATGCGTAAATTTAAACGAAAATTTTTTAGAGGAAATTTTAAACATTTTATGTGTAAACTAAGAAAATGTGAACAATAAATGTTTAAAACTCAAAAAACAAATTTGAAATTTGTTCTACGCCACACATATGATAAGTAAAAGTAAGCAAGCAGTGTGTAAATTTGCATTCATTAAGAGAGGAAACTGGTTACCTGTCTTAATATGCGCAAATTTAAACAAAAATTTTTTTGAGTGTATGTGAAAGCGTTGCTTTGGACTGGAGCGAAGAAGCCTTATATAAATTGGAATTAACTTGCACTTTAGGATTTGATAGTTCTTCCGGTCACGTTAATCCTCACCAAAAATTCAAAAATGCCGATAATGAAACCTCTAATCCTCAGCAGTCGCTTTATATCAGTAGCTTATAATTATACAATTAAGGCACATTAATTCAGAGGAATTTTCTTGGTTGAATCCGACACTTACTGTTGCTTTTTACACTTTACAGCCTAAAAAAGTTTACCACTGATATGTACTTAACAAGCATTCGAAGATTTAATTTGCTAACATTATAAAAATACAATTTCCGCTAAATTTTCGTTATTCGAAGTATTAAAAAATAAGAAACCAGAAATCGACGAAAATGAATAAAAAAGTGTAAACATTTTGTGAAGTTATTTAATTTATTTATATTAAAATTCTTTTGTAAAATTTTGTATTACTTTTGAAAGTTGAGTGCACCTTTAACCGTTAATTTTTTCATAATTTAATGATCGGATCTAAACCAAATTACGGGACGACCTTTAAGGTACTATCTTTCCGGTAAAAAAATCGGTATAAATAAAGAAGTAAAAATACTCCAAAGAATTGATAACCTACCCTTTTTTGAAGCCGGTTGAAAATGTGNTTATTTTTTTTTATTTCATTCTGTACATAAAACTTGCATAAATGTATTTAAAAGAGCGAATTTTCAGTATTTTCTGATGATATATATCTAGAAGTATAAATCCTTCTCCCCCAAAAATATATTCCTCCGTGCGCCCCTGGCACTTCGTATTTATTATTTGTAAAAAATATATTTTTACTTCCTTTATGTGTGTAATTTTAAACATTTCATGTGTATATTTTAAACAACTCATGTTCAAAATCAAATCTTGAACATCTTGTGCGTATATTTGAACAGATTCTGGTTGAAAAATAAACACTTTGCAGTAGCAGTTTTACATGCCCTTTTTAGAGTGTAGTCTTTCAACCGATTTATTTAAAATGTTTTTAAACTCACACAAAAACTTCTATCTCACGTACTTTACAATTTTTAGGCTGACATTCTACCGTTGCCTTTTTGATGATACCATAACTGGGGTATATCGGACCATTTCTAAAAATGGCATCACTAACTAAAGCTTTATATCCTTCAACAGAATAATCATATTCTAAGAAAAATGCGAAGGCTGAGTCCTTTGAATGCCGAATAACAGTAGTATTTTCTGCAGTTTTTTGATAATGGGTATCGACTTTCATCACATTTTTTACATCTTCTATATCATTTAGTTGATGCCTTAATTTTTTAGCTCGTTTTGGTAATGTTCTTACATTAGCATTTTCGAGTTTCACCATTTTTCTACCAGTATTAACGCTTTTTTTTGTTACCTTTTTTGGACGGCCACGATTTGTTTTATTTTTTCGTTTCATGCTACACGTGTAATATTTAGTATAATATCATATCATATCGATCAAAAATTGTAATGAACTTACCTTAGCTGGTAAGGTGTTTTTCAAATAGTTTAAATATGGGCATTCCCATGGTGGCGCACGTGACAGTCGTACGATTTCAATGTGATACAAAAAAGGAATACCATTTGTTTTCTTTGACTTTTTTGGGCCATTATATAGCACATAATTAGCTCTATATTTAACCGAAAAATGAAATCAATCGAACTGCTTGGTCCTGAAATATAAGCATTTAAAGAGAGTGTCGTTACGTGACAAAAAATGGAAGTTGATTTTTTCTTTTCTTACAAAATCGCAAAACTCTGCGAATTGTGGATGGCTATTTTCATGAAACTTATTTTAATATGATTTGGAGCAATTCTAGTTGTTTTTAGAGTTTTTTGAACTAATGCAAATTGTTTCAATTCTCTTTTACAACCCCAATTTTTGTTAATATTGCTTTTAAATGAATTTTTAACGCAAATAAAACATGTATTTTATGTAGAATATACTTTATATTTTGACTTCAGCGCCAATTCAGGGTCAATTTATTAGAAATCTATGATTTATTATGTTTTAACCACATACGCCAAATTCGAACCAAATCAGACCATAAATACGGTTTTTCGAAATATCTCGACCTTGGCACCACCTAGGAAGACCATTTTATGCAAAGAAGATTGCAGACAAATCGGCCCGTAAATACGTTAGATATAAAACTTTTATTTTTTTTGTCGTGGTGGACCTTCCGCTGGAAACACCCATATGTTAATCCACTTTTACAGATAAAACGTTTAATAAGTATTCTAATTTTATTTCCTATGCTACACTGTTGCTGTTTATGTGACCAATGGAAAAGTATGGTGGTTAAATTTTTTTATACCCGAGCGCACTTGTGCATAAGGGTATATTAATTTTGTTCACATAACGGTTGTTTGTAACAGCCAAAACGAATCGACATAGATATAGACAAATGTATACATAAATGCTCATAATGAATAGAGAAGTCGATTAAGCCATGTCTGTCTGTCCGTCCGTCCAATTCTTCCAAACTTGGCACAGTTGTTGACCTTGATACAGCATACTAAATGGCCCCAAAAATTTAAAAAATCGGACAATAACCACTTCCAATAACCACTCCAATTTCTTCCAAACTTGGCACAGTTGTTGATCTTGATACAGCATACTAAATGGCCGAAAATTTAAAAAATCGGACAATAACCACGCCCACATCCCATATAACGGTAATTTTCAGAAATACGAAAACTGCGATATTTTAGTAACTACTGAAGATAATTCACTCAAAATTGATATTTACAATAAATTTCACACGAAAAATAAGAATATTATAAATTTTTAGAAAATGGGCGTAGGCACGCCCACTTATGGTTACATTTGCATATCTTGGTAACCGCTGCACTAATTTCTTGGTTGGCTTTTAGCTTTGGTACAGCATACTAAATGGCCGAAAATTTACAAAATCGGACAATAACCACGCCCACATTCCATATAACGGTAATTTAGAGAAATACAAAATCTTCGATAAATCAGAAAATATTAAAGCTAATTTTTTCAAAATTGATGCTTGCAACAATTCTTTACCAAGAAATACCTTTATGGCAAAATTTTGGAAAATGGGCGTGGCACCGCCCACTTATGATCACATATATGTATATCGGTAACCGTTATACCAATTTGTACCAAACTCGGTATTTTTATTGTCTTTGCCACATAAAAGCAAAACGCAAGCACTGACAATTTATTAATGTATTTAATGTTCGGCTCCGCCCGAACTTAGACTTTCTTACTTGTTTTTTTTTTTTTTTAATTTTCAGAGTAAAAATCTCGTGACCTCACTTTCCAAGTGTGGCTTAAAAGTCGTTATAATGTGACTGGGACCATCAGTGTATTCGAATATCCGTTCGAATATTCGTGAAAACTGATACAATCCGAATAGTACGAATATCCGGTTAATATACGTTAGTTTTGTTATCCGCATATGCTATTATTATAACTAATATTGTTATCCAGGTATTCTTAACATCCCTATATCTATAAACTATGTATTGCGTTATTCGAATATAAACCCACTATTCGTTTATCCGGATATCCGACTAATATTTGTTCGATATCCGGGTATTCTAAACATCCGGATATCTATAAACTATTGGATATTTGAATATAAATACTCTACTCGGTTATCCGGATACCTATACACTATTCGGATATTCGGATTTTTTATTCAGGTATTCGAAATCCGGATAGTCAAAACATCTAGGTAGAACTCCCAGCCCTAGTATGCATAATTAATGGAAAAAAATGTGGTAGATAGTATTTTTTTTTTTTAATTTACAGAGTAAAAATCTCGAGGTTTGACATGAAAATAGTTATAGGCTCTCGGAGGGTCTTGAGATTTGTTCTATATCTCAAATCAAAGGCCTTGTTTATTACTACAACCTGCTTGCTCTTTGAGGCATTTAATTACGTGAAAAATATGCATAGTTGGAAGAAAATTATAAAAAAGTGTAAAAAACATACCAGGGCACCATCTTTTTCTTAAATTTATGACTAAAATTTTTATTTTTTTGGTTTTTAAAATAACGGGATCATATTGCTCGTCTCAAAATCTATAATATAGACATAACAGAACATAAAACTTGTATTTGTTTTTAAGAAATCCGGTGGGTTTTGCATGTTTTTTTCGAAGAACACGATTTTTGACCAATTTTTTTCAGGTTCAAAAATGAATTGTGGGACCATGGCAATATTTTTCGTTGAAAGAGAAATTCATAAACTTTCCAACCCAATTTGATTCATATCAAAATGTTGCTTCTACCGGAAGCGCTACGATTGATTCGCTAAGAGTGGTCAAAAAGCACACTGTGCGGCGGCGGCGGCGGCGTTCGGCGCCTAAGGAATTTTGTACAAAATTTTCATGATATATGTACATTGAATACATCGTTTGAAGGAACTAAATACTACTTGTAAAAAACACAATCTTACGAAATGAACATTACATTTTTAAATTATTTTTGTTTTCATAATTTGGGCCACTGGACAAGAATATGAGCTCCTTTAGTTTTCCAAAAATAGCGTAACTCAGAAAAAACATAGGTAACATATTTTTCGACGAAATGGTTTATTACAGTTAAATTAGTGTCTAACGATTTTTTCCGCAGTAGAAAATTCTTTTCAATACTACAACAATACTACTTTTTTATACACCTACTACAACAACAAGAAAGTTATAACACATCAAAAACTTTAACGCCAATATCTCAGAAAGCAGTTATAATAGAAGCGGCCTCTTTGCATCAAACTCCTCAATTATTAGAGAAAAAACAAAGACAAGTTGATTTTTCTATTTATTTTTTTAATATTTTAAACAAACACAATTTTTGCTAATATTTACATTCGTAAGTTATTTTATTCTGGGGTCCCACATACGTATACAAGTACTAGGTGGCTGTGCGAAAATTGCGTTAGCATTCCTTAGTGGTGGTCAAACCGCAGGAAGGTTTCGCTCCCTGGCATCGCAATGTTTTCTACACAGGGTTAAAGTTCCCTCTTTATGGTAAACATTTGTATTATTTTTCATTACATTCGGTTCTCCTTAGAAAAATTTGGCGCTTCATATTTTAGTAGAAATTTTAACCATCTATAAGCCATTTTTTCAACAGTGGGTCAAAAAGGCCCGTTCTGGTTCAAGTTGATGGGTTAAACTTTTGGAAAAAAAGTAGACCAACCTTGTTTTCAATATGTAATCCGCAAAAAATCGTAAGAACTCCGTAATTTAACATAACGGTTGATAAGATTATTGCAAAAATGTATTGAGAGCTAAACTTTTAAAGATTTTTTATTTCTTTAAATTTAAATAGTACATACGGATCTGTAGAGAACATAGAGATCCGTGTGTGTATGTACGTATATACCTCAGACCTTCTTCTGTTCGCCCATCAATCAGCGCCAGACGCTCAACATTTAAATTCAAGTAGGAAGTAACAATATTTAAATTTAAAACTAATTCAATAATGAAATAAATAGAATTATAATAATAGAATAATTGGCATGGCGAATGCCTAACGCTGACGAGTTGAAATGATAAGATTAGTAGCCTCATGGCTCTTTGAAATCTACCTTATGAGCAGTAGCGCCGCCGCCGAATATTTTTGACCACGCCGCCGCCGCAAAGCCTGTCGGCGTAAACCTCTAATATACGATATGCCATTGCCTGCCGAGGGACGACTGCTGTTAAGAAAAACACTTTTTCTATATATTTTTTTTATAAAATAGTGAAGACCAGTAAATTAGGGATTTAAAATTAGTTGATTTGCATAGTGAAGCTCAGTAAATTAGGGATTTAAAATTACCCCATCGTAATCCTTGTTTAATTCTCTATAAAAACATGCTTCAAAAAACGGAAGTTTTTAAAGAAATATTTTTAAAATATATATATTTTTTTGTGACGAGATGGATATTTTATGAGTTAAAACTTTTTGTAATTAGTTTTCGAAAACTTGTGATGAAATACCTATGAAGTTTAAAGTACACAACCGCGTATCGTTGTTCTGCAAAACCGCGTAACTGACATTTGCTGCCAAAAATTGGATTTGCTCACACAAGCTCTTGGCACAAGCCTTATCCATTCGTCCGGAAATATACTAGCCAAAAATGTGGTTGCTTTATAAAAGAGAGAACCATTTTGAAATATTAGTGTTTTTACTCGCTACAAAATAATTTATGCAACCTCACATACGCGGTTTTGAATTATCTTGATATGCGGTTTTGTACTTTACGATATGTATATTTAGCAAGGTGTTAAAAATCGGGTCTTTGCAAAAATGTAAATTTTATTGCGGATTCAGATAGAATACCTATCCAGAAATAATATTTGTGCGGAAAGATTTTTCTTTAAGGCGACAAACCCCTGGAAATTGGTGAGGTGATTGTAGGAGTAAAGTTAAAAAAACGCACAAATATTATTTCTAGACAGGTATTCTATCGGAATCTGCAATAAATTTAAACGTTTGCAAAAACCCACAGTCAGAATTGAACAAGGGTTACGATGTTGTAATTTTAAATCCCTAATTTACTCGTCTTCACTACGCAAATCAACTATAAAAAGTTCAACTGTTAATAGCTAAGTTATCTTCAGAGCAATCCTGACCATCTTATACATATACAAATAGAAATGTTAAGCCCATTTCCTTAGCTTTAAAACGACGTTAAGGTGTTAGAGGGTGAGTAGCACCCGAGATATAACGATTTGAAGAAGTACAGAATCACGAAAAAAATCGAGCTTTGACAAAACATATCTCCGAAGAAAACCAAAGAAAAAAGATCCTCGAATACGTGTTAGCTTATGTCATGTATAGAACCCATGAAAAAAATTTCAAGCGAATGGGAGACATGACATAATTTTTTTTAAGAAACACGTCCGACTTGTGGTCCGATACAAAATTGGGCCAACAAGAGCTTACAATCCATTGTATTTACTCTGTTTAACATTATTAGTATTGGGCGGAGGAGAAACGTCAAAAACAAAATATAAACAACAATGAGCGCTGCTGAGCAAAAATGAGAGGTTGATGTGTTTTTATTAAAAAATGTGATGAAAATCGAACTATTATGCATGATTACATATCGTCTCGCTTCCCGTACCGTCCCGCAATGCTTCATGGTTGCAATATTTTGTGAAAAAAGGTCGCGATTTAGAAATGGAGATATATTTACCGCGACCCCATATGAGACATTATTTTTCATATCGGACACCAACACCAAATTTGGTGTCACACTTTCGATTGGCTTCAAATTTTTTTTTATGGATTCTATACATGAAATAAGCTAACACGTGTTCGAGGATTTTTTTTCGCTTTTTTCTTTGGAGATATGATCGGGTTCTGCCCATCGTTGAGACTTCATCTGAACGTCGTTTTAAAGCTAAAGAAACCGGCCTAATATTTCTGTATATAAGATGGTCAAGATTTTCCTAAAGCTAACTTAGCTATTAACAGTGGAACTTTTTGAATAAGAATATTCTAGAAATAAGCGTGGCTATATTAAAACCAAAGTTAAAAAATTTTGACTTTATTGTGGATTTCGCCAGAATATCTCTATGGATTGAAAAATTTCGTTAACGAAGCGATATTCTGCCGAAATCCGCAATAAAATCTGCGTTTTGCTAATTTTAGTCCTGCAATTGCCACGCCCATTTCTAGGGGTTTGTCGCCTTAAAGAAAAATCGTGTCACACATTATTATATCTGGATAGGAATTCTATCGGAATCCGCAATAAAATTTTACTTTTTGCAAAAACCCGATGTTTAACACCTTACGAAATATTTCTTAACATAAGTTTTCGAAAAAGAATTACAAATAATTGTTAACTCCCACAAAATAAACCATCTCATCACAAGGAAAACTATTTTAAAAATAGTTGTATTATGGAACGAATTTCCGTCATCCCTTGTCAAATTTGGTTTGGAGACAAACCGGTTTCGGCGTTGTGCCATCTTCAGTGTCATTTTTCGTTCTGCATAATTTTTGTTGGTTGCTCGTATTTATACTCCTTGTTAACTACCTCTTTCTTTTGTTAGGTACGTCTTTTTAGTTTTGCAGTGTTTGCGGTACTCAATAGGTAGATGAATTG
>NW_016157433.1:158770-166547 GCF_001687245.7 Rhagoletis zephyria | reverse complement strand
AGTTAACAAGGAGTATAAATACGAGCAACCAACAAAAATTATGCAGAACGAAAAATGACACTGAAGATGGCACAACGCCGAAACCGGTTTGTCTCCAAACCAAATTTGACAAGGGATGACGGAAATTCGTTCCATAATACATCATACACATACCCTGTCGGAAACAACAACAACCAAAAAGGAAATTAAAAATAGTTCTTGAAAACCCCCATTTTGTTGAACCATGTTTTTTATAGAGAATTAAACAAGGATTACGATGGCATAATTTTAAATCCCTAATTTACTGGGCTTCACTATGCAAATAAACTTCAAAAAGTTCATCTGTTAATGCTAAGTTAATTTAGGACATTCTTGACCACCTTATATATAGAAATGTTAAGCCCGTTTCTTAACTTTAAAATGACGTTAAGATGCACTCTACAATCAGCAGAACCCGAGATAGAACGATTGGAAGAAGTACATGAGAATTACGAAAAAATCCCAACTTTGACAGATCATATATCCGAAGAAAAAAAAAGAAAAAAATTCCTCGAACACGTGTTAGCTTATTTCATGTATAGAACCCACAAAAAAAAAATTAAAGCGAATCGGAGACTTAAAAAAGAATGCCTCATATACCCAGCCAAGAAGATCCCTTAATTTGGTGGAAGCATTGTGACAAAGAATTTCTAAATTTGTTTCCACTGGCAATGAATTAACTTTGCACACCACCTTCCTCAGTAAACTCCGAAAGAGTGTTTAGTCCATCGGGTAGCATTTGTTGAAAATAGAAATAGGTTGTTGCCCGATAATTCGGAATGCTTCTTTTCATAATAAAAATTGTAAAAGTTTTTAACTTGAATTACTAATTAGATACCATTAAATTTGATTATAATGAACTATACAAAAAATTCTGAACTAAATTTTTAAATTTAATCTTTTATAATCCGGATAAGCCGGATTCCGGATATTTACCGGATACCCGACACATCCCTAGCAAAAACAAAACAAAAAAGGAATCAAAATGCATTTTAAAAATCGACAAAATAATTACTAAATCCGTTCGAGCCATCAAAATTAAATTTTCGCGTAAGAAACCACAAATTTCTCTTCGTCCAGTAGTGATCCTTAACGCTGAGTCTTTATTGATGTACTTTTTGGAAATATTCATTGCACAAGTGTGTAAAGCAATTCGTAATCGCCATGGAAACCACCTTTTTCTTTAATTTGGTATAGTATCACGACGATAAAAGGCATACGGACCTTCTGTTATTTCCATCTATTTAGCTCTTGTGTATTGCTTCCATTTCATTTTTTTTATGCGATGCTGTGCGTTGACTTAAGCTGCCAAAAATATTTGCATTGCTTTCAATTTTATTCCCAACATATCGCCTGCAAAGTCCCCGACCCGCGAAGTCCTTAATTTTTTAATTTTTAATAGCTTCGTTACGTACATAAGAATGCTATACGTACTCCGCCTAATCAAGTGAATAACAAAATTTGCACATTTTTCGTGTAATTTTAACCAAGGTATTTTCTTAATTTTCTCCACCTTTCTCCAAATTAACCATTCTTCAAAATGAAGTGTATCCAATGCACACAAGTCATACGCTCGGGTAATGAGGAACTAAAATTTCCTTACTCAAGTGTATCGGGATATACGTTACTTACTTGCAATAGAGGCGAGCGTACTAGAAGAAACACCGCGGGCAAAAATTGTTCATGAATGCCTTCCAACGCTTTTGGTTGCTTAAGAGCAGTTGTAGTTAAAGTAGTCAAGCAATATTGAGCAATATGTAAGTCTGAGTCCGATATAAGCGGTTTGAGCTCAATAATTACCGACTGTAGTATTTGGGGATGAAATGTGTGAGAATAATTTTGTATCAATTTATTTAATAGATCCAAGGAATGCAATTTCAATGCTCTATGATTTTTTCTTAAAAACGAACCTAGTATGGGAATAACCTCTTTTGTTATTAAAGTTAAATCAATTCTCAACGGAGACGCCGCGATCATATAAATTGCCTTAACGCTACTTAAGCGAGTTACTTCATTATTTAGACGTTCCATCAATATTGGTAGGCAAGTTTTTACTTGTGGAACTAAAAAATCCCCCAAATTTGCTATTATTTGACCCATACAACTAATAGCACGATCTTTTACTTCCTGATCTACGTCGGAAGTCATTAATTTTTTTAGAGTAGCAGAATAAAGATCTTCCACAAACGGACTTATTTCAAAGGTAGTGGGTAATGGCACTGCAGGATCTTGCATAGGCCGTAAAACTTTTACGAGTTCTTGTAACACTTGAAGCGCTTCTGTGGAAATTTTATAAAACGAGTCAAACACCGCGTTAACGATAAGTGGTACCAATACAGGAAAATGTGGTTGGAAAAAATATGACGGTGTGTTACTTGCTAACAATGAGCCCAATAACCCTAAAGCATTGATTTTAATATTGCTTGTTGAGTTTTTATCGTTCAAAGAGTAATTAATACCCGGTACAATATCATCTAGATAGGGTCCTAAACTTCCGGGTAATACGCTTAGCAACTCCCGTAACAAAAAAAAACAATCCTGCCTCGTTTTCATTGATCTTTCACGCATTAGAGGCTGTATAGTTTTTATAATATCTTGCACTTGATCTTGAAGCAGTGCAATACTACGTGGGATCTCTTCCATAGAATCAGGGTCTTGTGATAAAGTGTTTGGGAACTTTGTGCTTTTCAACAACGTGGTATACACATGAAATATGTCAGATTTTACATTTTCTTCCCGTTCTTTGAAACGTAAAATTAATATAGGACCCAAATCCTGACAAAAGCTCTCAAGCGACTCCTGGCGCGTTATTATTAAAGCTTCTAGGCATTTTGCGGCCGCGCGACGAACTTTCCAACTTATGTCGTCATCATCACTGTAGTCGTCACTATCAGCATAATCGCCTTCCTCAGTATCCATTGCAAGGCAACTTTGGCCGTCATCAGATTCATAGTTATAGTTCGGATCATAACTCAAATATTTCAGGCAGATGTCCAAAATCTGTGTAATGAAAAAATAATATGTATAAAATATATGTACATATATAATGATGATTTTGCAAGTAAGGGTAATTTTAGACTCTTATGTTTACATAAACAAAATATGTTTATACGAATATATGTATGTATTAAGGTGTTAAAAAGTATAAATTTGCAGAGATGTGCTGCTTACAAATTGAGGAATTCTTCAAATTAGCCATTCACCAACCCTTTGTTTATAGCGATCGAACCCAAGAAATGATCGTGGCCGTTTTGTAGAAAAACTATACTGTGCAGCAGAAATTAAATGTATATTATTATACCAGAGCGCACTTGTGCACAAGCTTATTATAAGTTTTTTGTAACAGCCAAAACGAATCGAGATAGATATAGACAAATTTATATATAAATGCTCAGAATGAAAAAAGGAATCGATTAAGCCGTGACTGTCTGCCTGTCCGTCCGTCTGTCCATCTGTGCAAACGATAAGGAGTAAAACTTGAGACATCTTAACGAAACTTGGCAGGGCGGTATTGAAAATGGGCGACATCGGACTATAACCACGCCTACCTCCCATTTAACGGTAATTTTCAGAAATACGAAAACTGCGATATATGTATTAGTTAGTTACTAAAGCTTATTCACTGAAAATTTGATATTTGCAATGATTTTTAGGCGGATATAAGAATATTATAAATTTTTATTATTTATGATTACATTCGTCCTTTAAAGTACAAAACAACAAAATGCAAAAACCGCGTATGTGAGGTTGCATAAATTATTTGCTAGAGTAAAAACACTGTATTTCAAAATGTTTCTCTTTTTTAATAAAGCAATCGCATTTCCGTCCAGTATATTCTAGGACGAATGGATAAGCATTGAGCCAAGAGCTTGTGTGAGCGAATCCAATTTTTGGCAGCCAATGTCAGTTACGCGGTTTTGCAGAATGACGATACGCGGTTTTGTACTTTAAACGACGATATGTATATCTCGGTAACCTCTTCACCAACTTCTCCTAAACTTGGTACAGTTGTTGATTGTTGTTGCTTTTAAAATCGGACAATAACTATGCCCACATCCCATATAACAGTAATTTAGAGAAATACGAATTCTTCGATAAATCAGTAAATACCAGAGCGAATTTGTTCCAAATTTATACTTGCAATAAAGCTTTAGCAAGAAATATGTGTACAAAAAAATTGGAAAATGGGTGTGGCACCGTCCACCTACATATGTGTATCTCGCTAACCGTTCTACGAATTTGTACCAAACTCGTCAAAATTATTGCACTTGAACCAAAAAATCAAATCATTAAAAAATTTTCAAATCGGACTAAAATTACGCCCACTTTTCAGATAATGCTAAAACTTCGATATTTCGAAATTTAAGAAAGCCAATTTACTTTTCAAGTTGATCCTCACAACAATCTCTAAAAAAGAAATATTATTATTAAGGAATTTTGGAATATGGGCGTGGTACCACCCACTTATAACTATATAACGTTATCTCATTAACAACCGTATTCTAGCAAAGTCACAAACCTTAGCTCATCATTGCTGTGATTTCTAACTCAGTGTTGCCAGTTTGCGGGATTTCACCCTTTTTTCTGGATCTTATGACTTAAAAGGGCGAACGGGATTTTCTGTCGAAAAACGGGGTTTTTTGCATACCATACCAAGCAAGAAAATTTAGTAATCGATAAATAAGAAAAAGCTGCTCTCTGTGGTAAATTAACGCCGTTCATATGAACCCTATCAGCGGAATTTCATTCACTTTAAATGGATTGTAATAGCAAGTTTATGAGTTATTCAGAAAGTAATTGGGAAAAATAAAGTGATATAAGTTAGAAAAACGTGAGGGCAACTCGAGAAGTTGTGTATTTTGAAAACATTGAAAAAATTTCCAATCATTACTTGTTTTTTTCAAATGCTATGAGTTTATGGATTCTGAAAAGTATTTTGAGTGATTGTATTCTTTGATAATGCAAATAGTAAAACTTGCGATTGGCAAACGTTTGGGAGGTAGTCGTTAACAAAGAGGCAGTAAATAGTTCAATGGTTACTGACATCAAAACGAAAAAGAAAAATAGATTTACCGAAAAAGCATTAAATATGTGTAGTAAAATCTAATTTACTTAACAAACAACCTAACTGTTCGACTTAGGGCCAGTTTTTCTGTGCACGCCTGTGGTTTATACATAGTTTAAACACCCGAGCTGGCTGGTTTAAACTAAGATTAGCCAATGAAATGTAAGCCATCTGATCAATTTAAACGCGAAAACGAATGAAAGGTTGTTTGTCTAAAATATATAATGGCGGGTAAATTTGTATGGGAGATTTTTTTTGACTATGCGCGTATTGCACATACATATGTGTGATTCTAAGTAACTTCGCCGAAGACACCATGGCTCTAAAACCAATTTGGAATTCGCCAAATTGTGAAAATAGGTTTCTTAGCACTTTGCTGAAGTATCGTAAAGAATTGCATAAATTTTGTACAAAAACATGCTGTAGAGGTATGAGGATCCCATTTCTGCACTTCTCTTTTTCTTAAAACTTCCACCAGAGGGCACAACAGTAAATATTTCCACATTTTCTTCTAAGCCTATTTTCGCAATATGGCAAACTCCTAATTGATTTTAGACCGATGGTTTCTTCGGCAAAGTTGCGTCGAATTACAAGTAGAAACCTCTTATGCTATACGCGCATAGTCAAAAAAATTTACCCGCCCTAATGTATATAAATCCTATGTGTATTGCATATCTATGTACATTAGGGTGCCTTTTTTTTTGGCGACTACTGTTTCTTTTCATTGTGCAAAACATATAAAAAAAACTCCCTGAAAATTTTAACCCTTAATATTAACATTAAGTACTCGCCCAAGGCGTCCAAAAATTTCCGATATAAAATACACGTAAACTTTGATTTCTTTTTTCAAAACTTTACAGCTCAGAAGCATTTTATGGCATAATCTTGGTCAATAATGGGTTTTCTTCAGAATTGAATGCTCTACAAAAGTGTCAATTGCGGCGTAATCTTTACTCCCACCAGCGTACTACACGGGTCACTAAACCCATTTTTTTATAATAAAATTCTCGTTTTTTTGCCCCTATCGTAAATAACAAGAGCTGCATAAAAAATGTAAACCACAAACTTGTAGGACAATCAATTTCCTACAAAAGGCTTTCAAAACACCAAATCGCCAACGTAGATATTTCTTGAGATATTGGGCTTTAAGTTGAGGTAGTGTGGAATTTCACGGAGTATTGAGCTAAATTGTAGAATTTGTTGATCAACTTCAAAGTCCAATATCTCAAGAAATATCGATGCTAGCGATTTGGCTTCCTCGAATTTTTTTGTAGGAAATTGAATGATCGAGAATTTCATGAAAAATTGGGTTTAGTGACCCGTACTACCTCGCAGGAGGGAGTAAGGACTACGCTGCAATGGACACTTTTGTAGAGCATTCAATTCTGAAGAAAACCCATCGTTGACCAAGATTATACCATAAAATGCCTCAGAGCTGTAGAGTTTTCAAAAAAATCAAAGTTTACGTGTATTTTATATGAGAAATCTTTGCACGCCTTGGGCGAGTACTTAATGTTAATATTAAGGTTTCAAATATTCAGGAAGATTTTTTTAGGTGTTTCCCACAAATTTTTGAGGTAGGAGGGAAAAAACCAATAGTCACAAAAAGAAGCACCCTAATGTACATACATAATTGTATTTTTCATCCGAAAGCATTTTATGTATAATATATACATACAGCGCGGGATTTCTGTTATATCTTTAGTATAAAACGGGATTTAGGTTGTATTTAGACGGGTAAGAACGACGGGCAACACTGGTCTAACTTATCATGCCATGTTTTATTATGTAAAGGTAATTTTTGTAAAAGTGAAAGAACAATCAGCTCTGTCGCAGAATCCGACTCGGAATTGATTTTTTTCGGAAATGAAAACCGATACCTTTTTCATTTGGTGTCACGAAATTCAATCGGATTTAGATTTTTGGAACATCAGCAAACCCGATAACCGAATCAGTTGTTTTCACATTAGGTCTGTTTCCTTTCACGATAATTTGCACAAAAGAATGAAACTTTGCACCAACTACCGATCTCGAGGTGAAATTACACGTTTTTACTGTTTATTTTAAACTTTTATATCTTTGAAGTCAAAGTCGGCAAAATACACAGTTTCAATATAAATTCAGTAAACTTAAATTTTTGGCAACCTTGAGAATTCGTATTTTTTATGGGGGAGTGCAATAAGGTCCGCGGAAATAACGTCCATGGGGTTTATTTCCCAAAAAAAGAGAAATAAAAGCCATGTGCATTATTTCCATTTCGAAGGGGAAAAAGCGCCCACCAATAAAAGGCAATAAAGACCTCGTAGACGTAGTATTTTCTCTGGCTTTATTTTACCGAACCATTCCAATTATGTATACAGGCATACATTTGCATGAAATGAAACGTATTTTTAACCAACTGCTCTCTATTTTTGCATACAGTGTAGTTCTGTGTTAAATTCCCTTCTGCAGTATACGCATATAATCGAACGGTATTTTGGCCAATAAGTGGTAAGCGAATTATTGGAAATTAAAGGTAAATTGTTACTGTTATTTTAGCCTTCAATGCAATGCGTATATTTGTTCTCAGCGTCTTAGGTTCTTCAGTGTTGGCGGACAAACGCGGACGGCCGCGGCACGCGCTCCGAGCCGTATCACGACGCGCGTTGGCGCCAACGCAGACCGCCTAGGCTCGCTTCCCCCCCCCCCCCCCCC
>NW_016157433.1:145390-158749 GCF_001687245.7 Rhagoletis zephyria | reverse complement strand
CCCCCCCTCGCCCTTACGGCCGAAAATTCATTTGGTTATATACTTACGTTATTTGAATGCTCTATATGAATGTACGATGAGGAGTTGGGGTTGTCTGTGTACCCACGCCGCAGAAATACTGTGGTGATGTGGATGACGCACGGGTTGTTTTAACTGAGAAGGCGACTTAAAATTTTCGCAAACAACAAAAATGAGTAAAGGGCAGAATAACATAAATAAGCCATGGTCAAGTGGTTTGTGTGACATCAAGGCACACACCGCCAATCGGAGGAGAAGCTCGGCCAATCATTTTAAACATTGCACAGATTGCTTTGCAGAGTACAGTAGGCGTACTAATCTAAATGGTAATACAAACATTTTGTGCCCAATTTGCCGTCAAATTATTCGACAATCGACGAAAGTATTTATTTAAATTTTTTTTTACCTTTTCATGTTCCTTTTTGTTTGTTTGGAATTATTTAATTTTCATACACATGTACATACATCCATACATATGTATTAAATATGTATATGCAATGAAATTTGTTAATTTCAATTTCGTCGTATAATAAAGGAAAACAAATATCTAGTTCAATATTATCATATTAGTTAGTTTTTAGTTAGAACAGGGGGTTTTGGATGTACTTATTCTAAAATGGAGACAAGAGCCACAATAAAGATGAAATAACGCCCGCGGGTTTTATTTCATTTTTTAGGAAATGAAGCCCGTAGGCGTTTTTGCCATATCGAAAGGGAAATAATGCCCACCGGCAAAAAGCAATAAAGCCCGCAGGCAAAATTTCTTTTTTTTTTGGAAATAAAGCCTATGGGCGTTATTTCCGTGGCCCTTATTAAACTCCACCATTTTTTATGTAAGTCGAATTACCTGCACTTGCGCAGATTTTTTGTGAGTTTTTTGTTTTTCTGCAGCAAACAAACCTCAAGGCAAAGCATCAATCTATTTTATTTTTAAACTAGAATTGATGGAAATTCCTTATATATCTTTATTTGGCATTTAACCGTGTTTGCATTTAACTGATGTTGTTGCAACAGGGTAAAAGTTGTCCAGAGTTTTTCTCTCTTGTATGCTCCGTTAATTTAGTTTTTAGTTTCGAAATAATCCCCTGGAACTGCTCTCAGATGGCCTAGAGACTTCTTTCATGGCTCAAATTAAAAAATTAACGATCTTGAATAGCACTACAACGTCCTTTGTCTACGAGTGATATACAATTGTGTCAAGGACGCACAGCTGCAAGCAGGTCTTTAAAAATGCAATAAATAATACATTTTTTAATTGAGGGGCTTAAATTTTTATCGTTTTTTAAACAATGGTATGGTGTTTCCCATCTCAAAATCTATAAGATATGTGATAGATCCCCCCCTTCGTCAGTGAAATGAAACTTTTTATTTTTGAATTAATAACACAATACTATTTTACCCTTCCGATTTATATTTTTTTTATTTCAGACTGATGACAAGTTATCTTTTAATGAATATATAAAATTATCGGTTGGTGGATTATGTATTCGAGTAACTGCGAAATACACTAGGCCATTTTGCTTAGTTCCCCACAGTGTAGGGAAATAATCTATAATCTATACAAAAACTGTACTTTTCGACTGTAAATTATATCGACTTTTTAATTTGCTCATATGCATGCATGCATACATAGATTCCCTTCAAGACCAATGCTTTGATGGTATTCACGGGAAAGTTTATGTAGGTACATTTACATATTTTACACTTTTAACATAAATGTCAAGGCAGATATCTTAAGATACACTTCTTAACAAAAACATTTTTTTAAGTTATTATGAATGGATAAAAGAGATATCTTCTTTGAATTCAGTACTAAAACTTGACATTTCAAGTGCTTATCAAAACTTTATACATGTTAATTAGATTGGCCATTTATCTTAAAATTATATAATTTTAATTATTTTTTTATAAAAATGCAGTGTACACTTTAACAAAACCCGTATAAATCCAAGGTTTAATCTTTGCGCAACATTAACAAAATCAACAAACTTTCGTAAAGCTTTTTAATTAGATTTCCTATAAATACATATTTTGAGTATGCAGTTTTGTAGCCCGAGCAATTCAAATAAAGCGCAAGTTTACAATACATAGCTGCGACTTATCGTTGATTTTTAATATATATATTATTTTTTTTTGATGAAGGCGTTGCTAATTTTCTTCATTAAAAAAATCGTCGAACATACTCAGATAATATGGAAGAAAATTACAGACATCGTCGAAAATATGCCATACATCAACTCTAAGTCACAGCTACTTTAAATTTGCACTTTATTAGACTAAAATTGAATGAGCTAAAAAACTGTAAAATATTAAGAGATAAAATTGAAATAGTAAGTTCGAAATTTTTACGAAGGTTTGTCGATTTTTTTTTTTAATGTTGTTCAAAGATTAAACTTATTTTAATTTAGTGTTTGTTAAGGAATAAATTATATTTGTATAAACAAATAATTAAAATTAAAATAAAATAAAATAAATAGTCAAATCTAGTCAATATATGAGTGTCGTAAAGTTATGATATTTAAGAACATCTCTTTCTTATTTAACGATAACACTGTTTCTATATGAAGCTGATTTCAATATTTTGTTTTAATAAAATTTAGTATCGAAAATATTCTTTCAAAACTTGCCTAGGAAAGTGAATGTTTTTTCAAAACTTATAAAGGCAAAAATGAGAAGACGAAGACAAAAAGAGAATAAATAAATTTCCCGCAGTGAATTTTCAGATTTTTAAAACGGTATAGTAATTTAATTTTTTAAATTTAAATAAAGCATGACTACCCCATGGAATAAACGAGTAGATAAAAAATATATAACGGTAAAACTGGCACATACATAAATATATGAAAGAATGCCTCTAGCCATTGTGTGTCACAAATTTAAGTTATCGATGGAATTTTTATTTTTTTTGCTTTTTTGTTTTTCGATGCCGTCCCGTTTAATTTGGATTAGTTGTTAACATCACATTGACTATCGATAGTACTATCGATGGTAGCGCTTGTCACTATCGATAGTATTGCTGCAAACTATCAACGAGTAATGATAATTTTTTTTCTGAAACATAAAAACTATCGGTGGTGGCACTATCGACAGTTTTACAACTCCAGCAGTTACCATATTAATTCGGATAGGAATAAAATTTAAATTGAATACGAACTTATTTGAATTAAACCGTTTTGCATTTTATTTGTGTTCTACGCTCCCTGAGCAAACGAAGCAGCCGAGCTCTTCATCCGCGGTACCCGACTGGTGAGAGCTGCATACTACAAGCCTGCCAGGTTCGATCCTCTGTTGGAGCGCTTGCCAACAAATTTTTGGTTTATTATAAGTAGCTTTTATTTTTGTAATTTTATTTGATTTATATATTTAATTTTACTTTATTTTATTTTCGCTTGTTTCATACTAGGGCATTTCATCTAAACGCGTAAATGCCTCGTAACCACGTAAACTTCGTAAATTTGCTTACTTTAGTATGGAAAACCGGTTTATTTACGAGATTTATAAAGTTACGAGGCATTTACGCGTTTAAATGAATACCCTGTTTATTTCACATTTGTTAATTTAAATTTTTAGAGTTTAATTTTACTAAAAAAGTCAAAAACAATTAACTAAAAGCAGCTTTAAAAAATATAAGTTATTTATAAAACCTTGCGACAAAAACCAGAAATTTTTAAAACACACGAAAAAAATCAATATACTCACAAAACTAGGAGCCAAATATAGTATAACTGCGTTTTTAATTTTTCTCTCTAGCGTCAGGACTTTTTTAAAGGATTTTGAAATTTCTAGGATATGATTGAATAAAAAAATTATTTAAGAGAGTTGGTGCATTGTAGAGTAACAATATGGGTATCAATTAAAAGCAAAAATTCTTTAGAATTAAAAAAAAAAATTAATTTTTTTGGTGCACCAGGACGAATAAGTGTTGAAAATGTTCTTTTAAAACTTTATATCCTTGGAAATATCCAATATTTATTTTTGAAAAAAATATATATCAAGGACTAATATGTTAACTACCACATCCTCGAATTTCGTCCTTCTAACTTTATTAGTTTTAGATAAAGAAAATTGTATACTTCTCTTTATAAGGTATTGATAGTCACAATATATATAAATGTGTGTTTATGTGCCGACGTAGATTCTCGTCGCATTGCCAGCCGCTCATATGTGTGTATGTTTGCACGCGTGTTAAGCTACAATGCAAAAAACGCGACTACTCCATGCACGCATGTAATGGTTCTGTTATGCATACTTGGCATTGCATGGGAGTTGTCATAAGTCTGTGTTTATACAGGGTCACTTTTGTTAACACGATTTTTCATATTGGTTTTTGGTTTTGTGTTGCTCGTTTCATTTACACACAGCGACTTTTTTGTATGCAATTGTTGTTGTCAGCTGTGAACCGCTAACTCAATTTACACAGTCCAACGAGAGCACAAAGCGTGTTGCCCGAGAACGAGCAACTCGGTGCCCCTCTCCTTTCATTGTCACACTCTCTCCCACAAACGTCGAGTTGCTGCAGCAAAAATCGCGTGTGTAAATGAGCACTAAGGAATCTGTTAAATGAGCTTTGCGTGTAAGTGGTTACCCAACGACAAGGAATGCATACATATCGTCGTTTAAAGTACAAAACCGCGTATCAACAAAATGCAGAACCGCGTACTCATGTTTCAAAATAGTTCCCTTTTTTTATAAAGCTATCGCATTTCCGGCTAGTATATTTCATGACGAATGGATATGGGTTGTGCCAAGAGCTTGTGTGAGCAATTCCAATTTTTGGCAGCAAATGTCAGTTTCGCGGTTTTGCAGAATCATGATACGCGGTTTTGTACTTTAAACGACGATATGTAGAAATCTGTTGGTTTTTGATTTTTACGTAAAAATGGCATTCTATGCAGTGCGGTGCAAAGTATGCATAACTGAGCTATAAGGGTCAAGAAGTACCCTAAATTAACCAAAATGGATATGAATGTGGTCCAATTAACCAATGTCCTAGGGAAGGACCATATACTCCAGCTCTGTATTACATCAGAGTAGCAGAAAACTTGTTCAAAGGATTACTCAATGGAGTATCTACCTCTCGACGACACAGGCCAATAAACACCATGTAGGGACTACGATCGTTAAAACTCGAGCAATGATCTGGTAAGAGTAATCTGATGTAGAGGCACGAGTTGGGCCGCTACTGCATTACAGAGGAGCATTTTGCAAGTATGTACTCGAATATGGCACAAATGGACCACATGGTCTAACGATTTTTGCAGGGTAGATACTAAGATGATAAAAGTTTGTGTGTTGTGTGCTCGTTTATGGCTGGAATTCCCTGATTCTCCCCAAACCGGAGAAAAAATCTTAAGAAATCAGCGGTATCACAGATCAAAATCTCCTGTATGTCGCATTATCATGGGAAACATCAATTTAAGGGCTACATCGCGTTTCAAAAAAAAAAAAAAAAATTATATACCTTGTTTATGCCGACACATAAAGCGCTTTGATCCACTTCGCTATGATTCAAAACGGATGCATAAACTAAATTTCAATACGCTCTGAATTTCAAAAGTGTATTGACTCGAATTTGATTTCAAATCGCTTTTTTATTTCTCACATCGGGTAGAAAACAGATATAAACACATCGCGAATTTGACGCGAAGTGAAAATATGCTGGTTCTTTATGCAGCCCGTTTTAAATTTGATTTATTATTAAAATAAATTTGAATTATGGTTCCCTTCCATTTCGGTTAATCGCGCAAATAAATTATTAGAGAAATATCGAAATAAAACAACAAATTTTGTATACTTTTGAATACGGTCTCACCGAGTGCGCTGTAAAGACACAGGTATAAACGCTCGAAAGAAATATGTGTTGAGTCAAATTGGTGTTTTGTTAACGCGGTTCTTCCGTAGGTATAAACAAGGTAATAGGCAATTTTGTCATGGTCGGAGAGCAACAGTATCCACAATTGAGTTGCAAGCTGAATTTCAAAGGCTACATCTGAATCGACTTGAAACAATTTAAAAAGTATTTTATGGTTTTATAATACAACGAAAGGATTACCATTGTTTACATTCAACTGCCAAAGGTTACGCGTTCATGTACAGCAGGGAACCGGCAGACAACACAATGCCTTAACTCCACACATCACAATTGGTCTCCCAAGGCACACAAAGGTGCTACAATTCAACTGTAACGGACTCCAGAGCAAGATCGTCATGGGAAGGCATGGCATATTTATAGCTGCGGTCCAAGAGACGAAGATGAACGGCAATTCAACCTAGTTGAATTGCGCCGGATACAACGTGCACCGTCGAGATCGCGAGTGAGACTATCATGGAGGCTTAGCATTCATCACGCACCACACCGTGCAGTATCGTCTTATTGAAGCAGACATCGACCGCAGGGATACCATCCTAAAATGTCAGGGTATTGCTATCCGGTCAGGCGCTGTTGAGCTCGAAATATTAAACGTATATATACCCCCTGTCACCAGCTGCCCGGCAGGATATCACCCTGAAATAGGAGCGCTACTCAGAGGTGAAAACCGTATGGTAGTTGGCGACTTTAGCGCGCCACGACATTTGGCACTCAAGCCTGTCAAATGATCGTAGGCGAATACATCCGGCTGAGCAGATAGACGATTCGACATTCTGCACAATGAACGACGACGCACCCACCAGGATTATGGGCAGCTGCTGCAGCTCGCCAGATCTAACAATTGTAAGCGCTGGTCTGATAAAAGCGTATCATGGCGACCTATGCCGACCCTAGCATCAGACCATCTGCACATAGTCATCTCGATTGATAAACCTGCCGATTTTGCTTCCGGGGATCACCGGACCTATGTCAATTTTTCCAAAGCTGACTGGAAAGGCTTTGTCGATGTTACTGAAAGCGCCTTCACTGCACTACCCATACCAACCGACGCAGGGTTGTCACTGCTGCTGCAGCTCGCTTCATCCTAGCAGGATGTATTAAGGACTCCGTCCGAACTTTATCGCTGAAGCGGCTGTTCTAGCCGATGAGTGTGACAACCTTCGTCAGGCCGACCCCGGAAATCCCCGTATCAGGGATCTCAATTCGGAGATTCGGCAACTTGTGAATTAATTATAACAATTATAACAAATCAGTTGACGCATTCTATCTCTTCTAGCATTTCATATAGTCAACATGGATTTTGCAAGGGCAAATCAACTTCTACAAATTTACTCGAATTAACATCCTATATCTCAAAAGCATTTAGTGAAAGCAAAACTGTTGATGTTATATATACTGACTTCAGTAAAGCATTTGACAAAGTGTGCCACTCGTTGCTCATCTACAAACTTGATCTTCCTGGTCTTCCACCTAATTTTCTACGTTGGATCTCTTCATACCTCTATGATAGATCACAAAGGGTATTGTTTAAAAATACTATCTCTGACGTCATTGATGTTACTTCAGGAGTCCCTCAGGGTAGCCACCTAGGCCCGATTCTGTTCTTGCTTTTTATAAACGATATTTCTACAGATATAAAATTCTCCAAAATTTTAATGTATGCAGATGATGTAAAACTTTATAAATCGTACGTTTCAATTGAAGAAAGGTCTTTGCTACAATCAGACTTAAACAGCATGGCTTACTGGTGTAAAGTAAATCTTATGCCTCTAAATCTTAAGAAATGTAAAGTAATGTGCTTCTCGCGAAGAGCTGTTCTGCCAGTTTCTTATATAATAGGTAACCATAACCTGGAACAGGTATACAATTTTGTGGACCTTGGTATCACAATGGATCCTAAGCTTAATTTTAATCTTCACATTAATGTGACAGTCAACAAGGCTAAAGGTGTACTTGCATTTGTGAAACGATGGTCAAAAGAATTTAGTGACCCGTATATCACTAAAACCCTGTTTACAACATTAGTTAGGCCGATTCTGGAATACGGCTCGGTGGTTTGGAATCCAAGGTATCAAATTTACTCAGACAAGATAGAATCAATTCAAAAACAATTCCTACTTTTTGCTTTAAGAAATTTCCGATGGGATTCTCAATATAGTCTTCCACCTTATACGAGTCGCTTAAAACTTATTAACCTTCCTACACTTGCCAGTCGCAGGGAAATGCTTGGTATAATTTTTATGGTTAAATTACTGACAGGCTCAATTTCAAGTCCGTCTCTTCTGGCTGATGTAAGCTTTAATGTTCCCTCACGCGTATCAAGACACTTTTGTCCCATATTTCTGAAAGCTTGTAAAACCAATTTTGAATTGCACGACCCACTCCGTTGCTTATGCCAGGATTTTAACTCTCATTCCAGCACGTTTGATATATCAGATCCGCTTTTCAGCATTAAGAAAGCGATACTCTCCTCTCTCAATAAGTGAATTATTGACATAAATACATAAAATCAGCTGATGAATTTAGTTCTGTAGCTGAACAGTTTTAGATCTCGACACTTAACAAACTCCTGCCTATCGTGACTCGGCGCAAAAATTGAAAAAACTGGTTCCGTACGTCATGCGGACTGCGCCCCTCGTGCGGATGGGCGGGAATGGAGGGTAAAAACCGTTGGGATATTATTATTATTATTACATAAGCGGAAAAAATGGGAAGAGGTGTAAGTAAGCTTTGGTCAACCGTGAGGTCATTGTCCAACCCGGCGAAGCGTGACGACAGAGTTGATATAGACTTTGGTGACCCCGCTTTGTCGGACCCGGAGCGTTGCTCGAGCTATTTTAGCCGGCAGTTCATTCTGCATCCTCCGGTGGATAAATCCAAACGTCGAGTGACCAGAAGGCTGCACAAAATGCCAACACCCAGTACGCCTCTTGTTTTCACCAGAGGTGAGGTAAGGGTAGCCATCGGGAAGGCGAAAGCCTCCAAAGCCGTTGGACCTGACGGACATCTGGAAGATGGGGAGGGTGGTCCCACTGCTCAAACCAGCCAACAAAGGATAGTCTTATCGCCCGATAACCCTCCTTTCCTCGGTAGCGAAAACAGTAGAGGCCTTGCTACTCCCGTATTTCACGAATCACCTGACCCCAGCGAAGCATCAGCATGGGTTCCGTAAAGTGCATAGCACAACAACAGCACTTAACGCCATAAAAACTCAGATAACTCGTGGCCTTAGCCGCAACCGCCCCTGTAAGGGAACTATTCTAGTAGAGTTGGATCTGTCCAAGGCGTTCGACACTGTCAAGTTCTGAACACATTGAAAACGACGAGCTACAGACCACAGCTTCCAATTTGTTATCTTCATTATCTAAACGCTTTGTCGATGGCGACATGATTTCTTTGAACGCGGCAGCGACATCATGAATTTGTATGAGTTTGACATAAAAGAAGAGGAAGAACCTTATCTGTCGCCAGAAAAATAGAAATAGATCTAATCTGGCCACAACCACAGCCGTCGCGTAGCCCGGTCGTCGCCAAAATAATTATCTACATAAGAGTACGTGTTAAAATAATTTGACAGCTGTGGTTTGTAGCTCGTCGTTTTCATTGTGTTCGGGCTATAAGTCATTCAACGCTGCTAGAAGACATAGAGGCCTCCTCACTCCCACAGGCACTCAAACCGTGGTAGGCGAATTACCTGAGTGGTCGACACTCGTCAGTAATTTTTAGATACAAATCCAGCAAGCTACGTAAAATTAAACAAGGGGTACACCAGGCTGGTGTCCTGTCCCCACTACTGTTTATTTGCTACATCTCAAAGCTTCTTCAACCACCAGAGGGTGTCGATATTGTCTCTTATGCTGACGATTGTTCGATCATGGCGTCTGGGAATGGAATCGATGACTTGTGATCGAAAGTAAACGGTTATCTCGCCGAATTTTCTCGCTTCTTCACTGCAAGGAGCCTTGCCCTATCCCCTGCGAAATCCTCGTCAACCCTATTCACCACCTGGACGAAGGAGGTTAGACTGCAACTGGGTATTCACGTTGATGGCCTAACAGTACCGACGGTGAATAACCCGAAAATCCTCGGAGTTACCTTCGACAGTCTGCTCTCCTTCTCGGTGCATACAACGGCAATTGTTAACAAAGTACAGAGCCGCAACAATGTCCTCAAGTCACTGGCCGGCAGCACTTGGGGCAAAGATAAAGAAACGTTGTTGGCAACCTACAAGGCAATTGGCCGGCCGGTTCTAAACTATGCAGCGCCCGTGTGGTCACCTGGGACTAGCAGGACGCAGTGGATGAAGCTACAGACCTGCCAGAACACGGCACTACGAACAGCGACCGGATGCCTCCTGATGACACCCCAACACCACCTACACGACGAGGCCCAGATGCTCCCAGTCACGACAGGAAGGCACGTCAGGAGGAATCTCTACGAACTGACGGACGAGGTCCAGAGGATCTCAAAAAACCTCTGGAANCTGTTTATTTGCTACATCTCAAAGCTTCTTCAACCACCAGAGGGTGTCGATATTGTCTCTTATGCTGACGATTGTTCGATCATGGCGTCTGGGAATGGAATCGATGACTTGTGATCGAAAGTAAACGGTTATCTCGCCGAATTTTCTCGCTTCTTCACTGCAAGGAGCCTTGCCCTATCCCCTGCGAAATCCTCGTCAACCCTATTCACCACCTGGACGAAGGAGGTTAGACTGCAACTGGGTATTCACGTTGATGGCCTAACAGTACCGACGGTGAATAACCCGAAAATCCTCGGAGTTACCTTCGACAGTCTGCTCTCCTTCTCGGCGCATACAACGGCAATCGTTAACAAAGTACAGAGCCGCAACAATGTCCTCAAGTCACTGGCCGGCAGCACTTGGGGCAAAGATAAAGAAACGTTGTTGGCAACATACAAGGCAATTGGCCGGCCGGTTCTAAACTATGCAGCGCCCGTGTGGTCACCTGGGACTAGCAGGACGCAGTGGATGAAGCTACAGACCTGCCAGAACACGGCACTACGAACAGCGACCGGATGCCTCCTGATGACACCCCAACACCACCTACACGACGAGGCCCAGATGCTCCCAGTCACGACAGGAAGGCACGTCAGGAGGAATCTCTACGAACTGACGGACGAAGTCCAGAGGATCTCAAAAAACCTCTGGAACCGTCAGCCTACCGACAGGCCCTGAACGGAATTCACAGGGAATCAGTCTCGAGTTATGTAGACTCCCGCCCTGTGAATGCCGTTCTAGGCACACAACCACCGGATGTGGACGGGGCAGAGCTTTGTCTGCCTCGTGAGACATGCACCACAATAGCCCAACTTCGCTCTGGCTATTGCAGCAGGCTAAACTCATACATGAGCAGAATTAATGAGGATGTGCCCAACCAATGCCCGGCATGTGGAGAGTCGCCACATGACTCTCGGCACCTCTTCACGTGCCCTGAGAACCCCACCCAGCTGACGCCCCTGTCCTGTTCTTACCTGGACGAAGGAGGTTAGACTGCAACTGGGTATTCACGTTGATGGCCTAACAGTACCGACGGTGAATAACCCGAAAATCCTCGGAGTTACCTTCGACAGTCTGCTCTCCTTCTCGGCGCATACAACGGCAATCGTTAACAAAGTACAGAGCCGCAACAATGTCCTCAAGTCACTGGCCGGCAGCACTTGGGGCAAAGATAAAGAAACGTTGTTGGCAACCTACAAGGCAATTGGCCGGCCGGTTCTAAACTATGCAGCGCCCGTGTGGTCACCTGGGACTAGCAGGACGCAGTGGATGAAGCTACAGACCTGCCAGAACACGGCATTACGAACAGCGACCGGATGCCTCCTGATGACACCCCAACACCACCTACACGACGAGGCCCAGATGCTCCCAGTCACGACAGGAAGGCACATCAGGAGGCATCTCTACGAACTGACGGACGAAGTCCAGAGGATCTCAAAAAACCTCTGGACCCGTCAGCCTACCGACAGGCCCTGAACGGAATTCACAGGGAATCAGTCTCGAGTTATGTAGACTCCCGCCCTGTGAATGCCGTTCTAGGCACACAACCACCGGATGTGGACGGGGCAGAGCTTTGTCTGCCTCGTGAGACATGCACCACAATAGCCCAACTTCGCTCTGGCTATTGCAGCAGGCTAAACTCATACCTGAGCAGAATTAATGAGGATGTGCCCAACCAATGCCCGGCATGTGGAGAGTCGCCACATAACTCTCGGCACCTCTTCACGTGCCCTGAGAGCCCCACCCAGCTGACGCCCCTGTCCCTTTGTACAGACCCTGTTGAAGTCGCACACTTCCTGGGCCACCCCTCAGCTGAAACGGATGACAACGTTGACGGATGAACCGACCCGAGCGGGGCTTGGTAGTCGCTACAACAACAACAACGCGTTCATGTATAAGATCTTCAATTAGACGGAATAGCATCTTCGTCGAATTTTCTAATTCTTTCAGAGACATGGGTGGATAAAGAGAACACTTAAGATATTTCTAATTTAAAAAAAAAGACAATTGGTCTCCCAAGGCACACAAAGGTGCTACAATTCAACTGTAACGGACTCCAGAGCAAGATCGTCATGGGAAGGCATGGCATATTTATAGCTGCGGTCCAAGAGACGAAGATGAACGGCAATTCAACCTTGTTGAATTGCGCCGGATACAACGTGTACCGTCGAGATCGCGAGTGAGACTATCATGGAGGCTTAGCATTCATCACGCACCACACCGTGCAGTATCGTCTTATTGAAGCAGACATCGACCGCAGGGATACCATCCTAGAATGTCAGGGTATTGCTATCCGGTCAGGCGCTGTTGAGCTCGAAATATTCAACGTATATATACCCCCTGTCACCAGCTGCCCGGCAGGATATCACCCTGAAATAGGAGCGCTACTCAGAGGTGAAAACCGTATGGTAGTTGGCGACTTTAACGCGCACCACGACATTTGGCACTCAAGCCTGTCAAACGATCGTAGGCGAATACATCCGGCTGAGCAGATAGACGATTCGACATTGAGCACAATGAACGACGACGCACCCACCAGGATTATGGGCAGCTGCTGCAGCTCGCCAGATCTAACAATTGTCAGCGCAGGTCTGATAAAAGCGTATCATGGCGACCTATGCCGACCCTAGCATCAGACCATCTGCACATAGTCATCGCGATTGATAAACCTGCCGATTTTGCTTCCGGGGATCAATCAATTTTTCCAAAGCTGACTGGAAAGGCTTTGTGGATGTTACTGAAAGCGCCTTCACTGCACTACTCATACCAACCGACGCAGGGTTGTCACTGCTGCTGCAGCTCGCTTCATCCTAGCAGGATGTATTAAGGACCCACGTCCGAACTTTCTCGCTGAAGCGGCTGTTCTAGCCGATGAGTGTGACAACCTTCGTCAGGCCGACCCCGGAAATCCCCGTATCAGGGATCTCAATTCGGAGATTCGGCAACTTGTGAA
>NW_016157433.1:144815-145368 GCF_001687245.7 Rhagoletis zephyria | reverse complement strand
CACTCGTTGCTCATCTATAAACTTGATCTTCTTGGTCTTCCACCTAATTTTCTACGTTGGATCTCTTCATACCTCTATGATAGATCACAGAGGGTAATGTTTAAAAATACTATCTCTGACGTCATTGATGTTACTTGAGGAGTCCCTCAAGGTAGCCACCTAGGCCCGGTTCTGTTCTTGCTTTTTATAAACGATATTTCTACAGATATACAATTTTCCAAAATTTTAATGTATGCGGATGATGTAAAGCTTTACAAATCGTACGTTTCAATTAAAGAAAGGTCTTTGCTACAATCAGACTTAGACAGCATGGCTTACTGGTGTCAAGTTAACCTCTAAATCTTAAGAAATGTAAAGTAATGAGCTTCTCGCGAAGAGCTGTTCATCCCACTTCTTATACAATAGGTAACCATATAACCTGGAACAGGTATACAATTTTGTGAACCTTGGTATCACGATGGATCCTAAGCTTAATTTTAATTTTCATATTAATGTGAAAGTCAACAAGGCTAAAGGTGTACTTGCATTTGTGAAACGATGGTCAAAAGAATTT
>NW_016157433.1:132083-143542 GCF_001687245.7 Rhagoletis zephyria | reverse complement strand
AAAAAACTGGTTCCGTACGTCATGCGGACTGCGCCCCTCGTGCGGATGGGCGGGAATGGAGGGTAAAAACCGTTGGGATATTATTATTATTATTACATAAGCGGAAAAAATGGGAAGAGGTGTAAGTAAGCTTTGGTCAACCGTGAGGTCATTGTCCAACCCGGCGAAGCGTGACGACAGAGTTGATATAGACTTTGGTGACCCCGCTTTGTCGGACCCGGAGCGTTGCTCGAGCTATTTTAGCCGGCAGTTCATTCTGCATCCTCCGGTGGATAAATCCAAACGTCGAGTGACCAGAAGGCTGCACAAAATGCCAACACCCAGTACGCCTCTTGTTTTCACCAGAGGTGAGGTAAGGGTAGCCATCGGGAAGGCGAAAGCCTCCAAAGCCGTTGGACCTGACGGACATCTGGAAGATGGGGAGGGTGGTCCCACTGCTCAAACCAGCCAACAAAGGATAGTCTTATCGCCCGATAACCCTCCTTTCCTCGGTAGCGAAAACAGTAGAGGCCTTGCTACTCCCGTATTTCACGAATCACCTGACCCCAGCGAAGCATCAGCATGGGTTCCGTAAAGTGCATAGCACAACAACAGCACTTAACGCCATAAAAACTCAGATAACTCGTGGCCTTAGCCGAAACCGCCCCTGTAAGGGAACTATTCTAGTAGAGTTGGACCTGTCCAAGGCGTTCGACACTGTCAGTCATTCAACGCTGCTAGAAGACATAGAGGCCTCCTCACTCCCACAGGGACTCAAACCGTGGTAGGCGAATTACCTGAGTGGTCGACACTCGTCAGTAATTTTTAGATACAAAACCAGCAAGCTACGTAAAATTAAACAAGGGGTACACCAGGCTGGCGTCCTGTCCCCACTACTGTTTATTTACTACATCTCAAAGCTTCTTCAACCACCAGAGGGTGTCGATATTGTCTCTTATGCTGACGATTGTTCGATCATGGCGTCTGGGAATGGAATTGATGACTTGTGATCGAAAGTAAACGGTTATCTCGCCGAATTTTCTCGCTTCTTCACTGCAAGGAGCCTTGCCCTATCCCCTGCGAAATCCTCGTCAACCCTATTCACCACCTGGACGAAGGAGGTTAGACTGCAACTGGGTATTCACGTTGATGGCGTAACAGTACCGACGGTGAATAACCCGAAAATCCTCGGAGTTACCTTCGACAGTCTGCTCTCCTTCTCGGTGCATACAACGGCAATTGTTAACAAAGTACAGAGCCGCAACAATGTCCTCAAGTCACTGGCCGGCAGCACTTGGGGCAAAGATAAAGAAACGTTGTTGGCAACATACAAGGCAATTGGCCGGCCGGTCCTAAACTATGCAGCGCCCGTGTGGTCACCTGGGACTAGCAGGACGCAGTGGATGAAGCTACAGACCTGCCAGAACACGGCACTACGAACAGCGACCGGATGCCTCCTGATGACGCCCCAACGCCACCTACACGACGAGGCCCAGATGCTCTCAGTCACGACAGGCAGGCACGTCAGGAGGCATCTCTACGAACTGACGGACGAAGTTCAGAGGATCATTAAAAAACCTCTGGACCCGTCAGCCTACCGACAGGCCCTGAACGGCATTCTCAGGGAATCAGTCTCGAGTTATGTAGACTCCCGCCCTGTGAATGCCGTTCTAGGCACACAACCACCGGATGCGGACGGGGCAGAACTTTGTCTGCCTCGTGAGACCCGCACCACAATAGCCCAACTTCGCTCTGGCTATTGCAGCAGGCTAAACTCATACCTGAGCGGAATTAATGAGGATGTGCCCAACCAATGCCCGGCATGTGGAGAGTCGCCACATGACTCTCGGCACCTCTTCACATGCCCTGAGAACCCCACCCAGCTGACGCCCCTGTCCCTTTGTACAGACCCTGTTGAAGTCGCACACTTCCTGGGCCACCCCTCAGCTGAAACGGATGACAACGTTGACGGATGAACCGACCCGAGCGGGGCTTGCTAGTCGCTACAACAACAACAACGCGTTCATGTATAAGATCTTCAATTAGACGGAATAGCATCTTCGTCGAATTTTCTAATTCTTTCAGAGACATGGGTGGATAAAGAGAAAACTTAAGATATTTCTAATTTAAAAAAAAGACCAATGATGAGAGCAGACGGAGTTGTAACCTACCATAACACACATGACGGAGCCCGCATTGTTACTCAACAAATAGAGCTCAATGCACAACAACTGAAATCAATGTATGTTCAAATTTCTAAGGAGGTAGAAATATGTACTTGTGAAAGCAGATTGGACCATCGAAGAACAGTTATATTTGTGCCAATTTATGTTTCTCACGATGAACCAGTAAATAAAATTATTGAATTCATCCACGAGATATTAATAAAATACAACCAGAATTATCGCGGATCCTTAAAAAAGACTATGATAAAATTTTGATTATTTTACGTCGGAATTTTAATGCGAATTATGCGTTAGATTGAGGTCCTCGGCATCAAATTAAGTTTAAAAATGTCCAAAAGTCGCATCGAATCGACTCAAAAACAATCATTGATGCTGTATTTGAAAGATATGTTTATTGATCACATGGCTAAAGCATTTATTTCATATTTTAGTAACCATAAGCCACTCGTATCTTTTGTAGTAATTTGAGCAAGTGTCTGAATAATATTAAAATAAAAAATTAACAAAATTGGAAACGAAAAATGAACTTCAAACGAACTTTTCAACTTCGTACCAATATTACAACAAACAAACACCATCGTCTCATGCTCTCGTAGCTTAATTTTATGAAGGTTTCGCATCTACCAGGTGTGCACTGAACAGATATGTTTTTTTTCTTTCGTTTCTTCGGCGATATGATCTGTAAAAGTTTAGATTTTTCCGTGATTCTGACTAATCATGTAATTCTTAAAATTTTTATATCTCGGGTTCTGCTTATCGTAAAGACTTCATCTTAACGTCGTTTTAAAGCTAAAGAAACGGAAGAGAAAAGTTAATCTATATATAAGATGCTCATGATTGTCCTAAAGTTAACTTAGCTATTAACAGTTGAGCTTTTTGAAGCTAATTTGCATAGTGAAGATCAGTATATAAATTAGGGATTTAAAATTACACCATCGTAATCCTTGTTTAATTCTCTATAAAAAACTCGTTTAAAAAAATTCCCCTTTTCCAAGAACTATCTTTAAAATATTTGGCGAGATGGTTTACTTTGTTGAAGTCAACAATTTTTTGTAACTTGCTTTCGAAAACTTATGATGAGGTAATTTAGTAGGATAATAAAAATCGGGTTTTTGAAAAAACAAAATTAAACTTCATTGCGGATTCCGATAGAATACCTATCCAGAAATAATATTTTTACAGCAAGATTTTTCTTTAAGGCCCCTAGAAATGGGCATGGTAATTTTAGGACTTAAGTTAGCAAAACGCAGATTTTATTGCGGATTTCGGCAAAATATCCCTCGTTAACACTTGTTCCAAAAATTTTCCAATCAAAAAATCTTCTAGAAATAAGCGTGGCAAAGCTCAAAAACTTTGATTTTATCGTGGATTTTGCCAGGATACCTATATTGTGGAACACATGTCGTTAACAAAGAGGTATTCTGTCGAAATCCGTCCGTTTCTTTAGCGTTAAAACAACGTTAAGATGAAGTCTCTATGATGAGTAGAACCCGAGATATAACGATTTGAAAAAGTACATGAATGGTCAGAATCACGAAAAAATTCGAATTTTGACAGATCATATCTCCGAAAAAAGCACAAAAAAAATCCTCGAATACGCGTTAGATTATTTCATGTATAGAACCCATACAAAAAATTTGAAGCGAATCGGAGACATGATATCATTTTTACGAGATCCGTCCGACTTAAAAAAGAATGGCTCATATATGGTTGTAAAAACACCCAGGTCTAAGAAACGTTATAATAAATTTTATTTTATTACTAACCTGACGAAATTAAGCACGTCAGAGGTCGAATAATAGGCCAAAGCATTAATAATAATAATAATAGGTTCGCGCTTACACATATGTTAGTGTTTGGCCGAGCTCTCCAAAAGCCAAAGCATTACGTATGTTTGTTTCTACAGACTAAGAAGGGAGATTTTTTAGAATAAAAAAGTGAGGATCGGTTCTTTTAGAATATTTAGCTAGGAGTTGAAGGTCTTCAAATCATTTACCCAAACATGGACCAGCCAGCAACAGGTATGATGTCAGTAAATATAGACAGACGGTAAAGTTCGAGGCACACAGTCAGTAGAATTTTCATTTCATATTTTTCCTGAATCTATTCAATTATTACTTTTATTTTTTGAAACGTAATTGTAGTTTTGGGAAAATTGAACTTCAAAAATTTTATTAATATATATTATTTATATATATATGAAATAAAATTAAAGAAAATAAAAAAGAATAGAATAATATTTTTTTAAGCTTTTATTTAACATGTACAATCAAAGCAATAAAATAAAATAGTGTAAACAAAGATTCTTTAGCAAGACAAGTTTGTTAAAGCTGCACTAAAATTAATAAAATTAAATAAGTTAAGCTTTCGTTAAAGTTAATAAAAGCCAAATAGTGAAAGGAATTACTCAAACTCAAATGAAAATTACCACGACCGAAAAGTTTAACCTTTTGCTTGGAGTGGCTTATTTTGCTTCCAAGCTTGAGCTTAACGATCACGCTTATTTCAGTGTATAAAGCTAAGTACGGACCTTTTAAGTAAATGGTCAAAAAATAAATTGCTATTATTTCGTGCAGTGGCGGATCGTGAGCTCTATTTGAGGGAATTTTAAACAGTGGAATCATGTTTCTTGCCTCCAAATCTATAATATAAGTATATAAAAACATACAAAAAAAAATTTTTGGAACAAAACCCGGGGAATTTTGAATCTTTTTTTCGTAGAACACTATTTTTGAAAAAATTTTTGAGGTCAAGGAGTAATTTTTTAATATTTTTCTGTGAAAGGGGATTACATTAGCTTTCAAAACCATTTTTTTCATATCGATATGCTGCTTCTGTCGAAAGCGCTAGGATTAATTCGCGTGGAGTGTTCAAAAACTATTCTGTGCGGCCCCCTTATTTGGTGTTATAGAAGAGATTAACATAATTTATCTCAAATGGAGAATAACGAATATTTAAGAAATTAAAACGACCAGCGCGGATCTTCATTATTTGGGAATATCAAGCAACACTTGTGTGTCCCTTGTAATTTTCCAATCCTTGAAATAAACTGAATAAAAAACAAAATATTAAGCTGCACTTAATTTTTGTTGTCTTGCGAGCATATTTGCAAGCATATTTACCAATGTTTTAGTGCTTATCTAAGCGCTTAAAGTTGATTTTTTTGTGCTTATTTTCTTCGGCCTGCATAATCCTTACTAATATTATAAATTCGAAAGTGAGTTTGTCTATTTGTTACGCTTTCACGCTTTAACTACTCAACCGAGTCCCATTAAATTTTGTACACTGGTGCCATTTAGCCCAACTTAAAATATAGCTCAAAGCTTGCCGCTCAAAAAATATGCCGCTTCAATTAAATTTTTTTAATTTTTGTGTATTTTTCTAGCACTCGAAATCGAATTTTTTGTGACACATTTCTCGGCGCTCTTGAAATCACAACAGTGATGAGCTAAGTTTTGTGACTCTGTTAGAATAGAGGGGTTAATCTCGCGGCACCTCCCATAAAACATACCGCATATCATATCTCAGAAAATATTTTTGATAGAGTACAGGAACTGGGTATAGATACATATAAGTACGTATGTAAAGCATTGTTCACTCAAAATCGGTACGCGTTCCAGCGATTCCTGTACAGCAATAGTTTGAATGTATTAAAAAGTTGCAATGCAGATCGTTAGACAATAGATCTACCATTATGAGGTTTAAATTTCATAGTACTGGCTTTTAATTTGACAGTTTTATTCGCGTTGGAAGTGGCTGCTCAAAAAATAATGTTGAACGAATTCATTGAAAATCCGACATTCTCGAGATCAAAAATCAAATTAAAATCAAATATACCAAAACCTTCTGATTTTCCACAAAAAATCAATGGACGGATTCCTTCTGCTTTAACTAACAGAGTAAGCTAATCATCAAAAACAATCATTTCGCACCAGCTTAGGGATACGGCTCTTGACCTCAATTATAAAAAAAAATCGGCTTAACAGAAGAAGATCGCGCGAGAGAATTGGAAAATGATTATCCACAGTTCAGCGAATGGAAGCTATGGCAAGACTTAAACCTTATCGAGTTATAATATATAAAGTTATGTTAGATTAAATACATTTTATAACAAAAAACCGCACCCGTTTACTTTACCCCAATTTCCACACCAAATGTGGTGTTTTATAATAATGACTAATAAAACATGTTTAAAACTGGACTTCCGTCAACTCCCACGTTAAAAGCTTTAAGCTAAAAGGAAACGGGGTGATATCCTCTTACAACTAAAGTCTCATTAAAACTCGATCAGACTCCACAATGGGTCATATGACCCCAGAAATATGCTGGAAGGAGCGCTTGCACAAAGCGTTATTCCATTGTATAATTTACTTTGGACTTTGGAGTGTTGGTCGGTTTTTATAAAAACTAATTATTCACAGGTAACTTTAAATCGGTTTGAAGACAATGATGTGAATAAAATTCTGGAAGTCATCAATTTACGAATATGACCTATTTACGTCAAAACGAAAAATACATGGTATTTATTTAAAACAAAATTAGTACAGATGTGCGACCTGGGCAAAAACATAAACTAAAGATAGTTTAGTAGAGCAAGTTGACTACACAGGTCTCTAGAACGGGTGTTCAGAAAAATTTTATCATTATCAAAGAAATTGTCTCTAATTTATTTATCCAAGCAAAATATGAAACTTTCGCTAACATGTATCTATAGCGGCATGTTTTCCCTTTATTTCAACATATTAAATATTATTTTCTGAAAACCCATTAAAATGATATAACCCATTTTATGCGTACCGACTTTGAGTGAACAATGCTTTAAATAAAATTAATTCCGTACTCATGGAGAAGGGCTGCCGCCTGTTTAAAAAATCAAATTCGACTTGAATTAAGGGAATTATTTATTAAAAAATTATATTAAAGAATGGATGACAAGAGGCTTAAAAAAGTTGTAGTTTGAAAGTAATTTGCAAAAAGTTGCCAGCTGTTCGAAAAACAAAATTTAAATTAATTATTCCCAAGCTACTTGAAAAATTAATATATGGGTGTCAAATGAAAGACTGCTAAGAAACGTTCAGATTGAACATTTAAAATATTACTGAGGTGTTCTACAAGCGTTGCCACCCGCTCAAAAATTAAATTCGTTTAATTTAAATTAATTACTACAATATGGGTATCAATCTAAAGGGTTTTGCTAAGGGTTTTAGTTCTAAACTACATGTAAGAGGGTCGCCACCTGTTTGCAATATCAAATTCTTCTTGAATTAAAGGAATTCGGTCAGACAAGAGGGATTTAATAGGGTTTTAGCAGGAACATATTTCGAAGAGGGTTGCCTCCTGTTTTAGAAGTCGAGTTTAAATTAGAAATGTTCAGCTTGTATATGTAGTTTTCTGAGGTTTATAAGAAACATATGCATACTAGGGACTTATGTTTGAAAATTCAAATTCAACTTGAATTATAGGAATTAACGGTTTAAAAAGTAAAATTCAAAATTTTCAATCATTTCAATGAATTATTGCAATATGGGTAGCAATCGAAATGATTTTGAAATGGCTTAATTTATAGACTACATGTACATAAGTATAACATAAAAGTATAAAAGTATCACAAGAGAGAGGTTCAAGATAGTTTTAGTTTTAAAATATTTTGAAGATATTTAAAAATTTACAGTCTCCTGATTTTCGCATAATTTAAGTATGTTGAGTTTAATTAATATAAATTACACCTAATGTAGCACGTAGAAATTGCGTACACTCAGCGAAGCGGGTGAGAGCAATCTAGTTGGTTATATGTATGCAGATATGTAAAAGTATAAGTTAACAAAACATTCTCCGACTAATACTCGCTGAGATCGGTTCGATTTTCTGTTGTGCTTTCTTTTCTGCTTAACATTGTGCTTATTCACACTCTCGCGTAAACGGGTGTTTTTTTATTCAATTTCCAAATTTTTGTATTTGTTCTTACGCAAATCTCGGGAAAACATTTACTAGAGTGTAGAAGGTGAAAAGTTTAACGTCATGGCTCCCGGGCCCCCTCCCCCAACTTAGGGGACGACCGGTTTGCTATATTTGCAACCAGCCCCGAAAAGAAAAAAAACGTGTTGCGAGCAAACTTTTCGAACCTTTCCCAAAACCCCCCGAAAGTGCAATCGCCCAATCCCAGGTTTGTGGTAGTTGCTTCGATTGATGACAAAAAACTATTTAAGAATTCTCCTGTTTTGCTGTTCAGCGTTCACTGCATCTCATTAGCAAACAAGTAATTTCCATAACCGAACTCCGCGATGGTCATTTGTTGTTACTTGTGCAAGATAAAACGGTAGCTTACAAATTTCTATCAGCCAAAGAGTTTTTTGGGCTTTGTAAAATCAAATGTACTCATATATGTAATACTTCTATATTGCTAGTACAATATGATCACAATGTGTTTTCAATTCGAAATCAAAGAAAGACAGCCTATGAAAATTTTTGTGGTTGTAGAAGTATACGTGTATATTTGTAAACTACTACATAGAATGAAGTGCGATATCATAACAGGGGCGGTTCAGAGAATTAAACAAACAAATAAAAATTTGACGGCCTCATGTTTCCTTCAAACCCCAGTTAACTCAAACGAATTTTGTTCAAAATTAAATTTTGGTGAATAAACGCTCTTAGATGGTCTTTGCACCTGTGCGAAGTTGACTTGACAACTTGAAGAACGCATGGACGGGCCATAATTCGAATTTTTTACAGCGGATATGATGTATATTTACTGCTTAAGCATTGTTCACTTAAAATCGGTACGCGTTCCAGCAATTCCTGTACGGCAATTGTTTCAATGTATTTAAAAGTTGCAATGCAGATTGTTAGACAATAGATCTACCATTAAGAGGTTGAGAGTAAGCTAATCATCAAAAAAAATCATTTCGCACCAGCTTAAGGATAAGGCTCTTTACCTCAATTATAAAAATAATCGGCTTATCAGGAGAAGATCGCGCGAAAGAATTGGAAAACGATTATCCACAGTTCAGCGAATGCAAGCTATGGCAAGACTTAAACCTTATCGAGTTATAATATACATATATATTTCTGTTAGATTAAAAAAATTTGATAACAAAAATCGCATCCGTTTACTTTACCCCAAATGTTCACTCCAAATGTGGTATTTTTTTAGTAATGACTAAAAAACATGTTTAAAACTTGACTTCGGTCAACTCCCACGTTAATAGTTTTAAGCCAAAAAGAAACAGGGTGATATCCTCTTAAAACTAAATTTATAGAAGTTGACACAGTTGTCGAAGGGATATGAAATGACGAGAGAATCGAAACAGTCCCATTAAAACTCGATCAGACTCCACAATGGGTCATATGATCCCAGAAATATGCTGGAAGGAAAACCTGCACAAAGTGTTAAGTCATTTACTTTAGACCTTCAGTAAAGTTTTGGTTGGTTTTAATGAACTTTAAATCGGTTTGAAGCCAAAGACATGAATAAAGTTCTGGAACTCATCAATTTACGAATATGTCCTATTTACGTCAAATCGAAAAATACACGGTATTTGTTCAAAACAAAATTAGTAGAGATGCGCGAAACTATGAGAAAACATAAACTAAAGACAGTTTAGTGGAACAAGTTGACTACTCAAGTCTCTAGAACGGGTGTTCAGAAAAATTTTATCATTATGAAAGAAATTGCCTGTTATTTGTTTATCCAAGCAAAATATGAAACTTTCGCTAATATCTATCTATAGCGGAATGTTTTCTCTTTATTTTAACATAATAAATTTTTTTTTCTGAAAACCTGTTAAAAAGATATAACCCATTTTATGCGTACCGATTTTGAGTGAACAATGCTTTATCACCGCTAAAAGTGTAAATAAATTCTCGACATACACCCTAAAGTCCAAACATACGCCACAAAAGAAAATAAAATGACAATTTCTCATTTGCGGGGCGCTTCGAAATCGAAGCATTAAACTTTGCCCCTATTTTCTTATTCTGAATCGGCATTTCGGCGAAAATTTGCTTTCATTTTCTAAATATTTACTCTCCGTCAGATTTTTGTTCATCTAGACTCTAGGTCCTAGAGTATTTCTGCTTCAAGAAGTAAGTTTTGAAAAAAAATCCTAAATTTTTTGTGATTAGGGCTCGATATGTCGACTTTTTTCGAAGCTCTTCGTTTTTTCGATATNTATGTAAAAGTATAAGTTAACAAAACATTCTCCGACTAATACTCGCTGAGATCGGTTCGATTTTCTGTTGTGCTTTCTTTTCTGCTTAACATTGTGCTTATTCACACTCTCGCGTAAACGGGTGTTTTTTTATTCAATTTCCAAATTTTTGTATTTGTTCTTACGCAAATCTCGGGAAAACATTTACTAGAGTGTAGAAGGTGAAAAGTTTAACGTCATGGCTCCCGGGCCCCCTCCCCCAACTTAGGGGACGACCGGTTTGCTATATTTGCAACCAGCCCCGAAAAGAAAAAAAACGTGTTGCGAGCAAACTTTTCGAACCTTTCCCAAAACCCCCCGAAAGTGCAATCGCCCAATCCCAGGTTTGTGGTAGTTGCTTCGATTGATGACAAAAAACTATTTAAGAATTCTCCTGTTTTGCTGTTCAGCGTTCACTGCATCTCATTAGCAAACAAGTAATTTCCATAACCGAACTCCGCGATGGTCATTTGTTGTTACTTGTGCAAGATAAAACGGTAGCTTACAAATTTCTATCAGCCAAAGAGTTTTTTGGGCTTTGTAAAATCAAATGCACTCATATATGTAATACTTCTATATTGCTAGTACAATATGATCACAATGTGTTTTCAATTCGAAATCAAAGAAAGACAGCCTATGAAAATTTTTGTGGTTGTAGAAGTATACGTGTATATTTGTAAACTACTACATAGAATGAAGTGCGATATCATAACAGGGGCGGTTCAGAGAATTAAACAAACAAATAAAAATTTGACGGCCTCATGTTTCCTTCAAACCCCAGTTAACTCAAACGAATTTTGTTCAAAATTAAATTTTGGTGAATAAACGCTCTTAGATGGTCTTTGCACCTGTGCGAAGTTGACTTGACAACTTGAAGAACGCATGGACGGGCCATAATTCGAATTTTTTACAGCGGATATGATGTATATTTACTGCTTAAGCATTGTTCACTTAAAATCGGTACGCGTTCCAGCAATTCCTGTACGGCAATTGTTTCAATGTATTTAAAAGTTGCAATGCAGATTGTTAGACAATAGATCTACCATTAAGAGGTTGAGAGTAAGCTAATCATCAAAAAAAATCATTTCGCACCAGCTTAAGGATA
>NW_016157433.1:130631-131983 GCF_001687245.7 Rhagoletis zephyria | reverse complement strand
TGCCACCACCTTTTCTATACAGATTCAAGGACGATTCACCATCGAGCCGAATGATTGTTTCCGCAAGAACTTATTCACGGACATAACGCTTTCGTTAGGTTCTTTAAGACGGTAGTGGATGATATGCTTTATGACTACCACAAACCCAAATGTGAACGTGAATTGTGGTGAAAACTTTGTACCAAATATTTGAATAAAGAAAGAAATTTTGGGCGGGACGAAGTTCGCCGGGTCTGCTAGTATTACATATAATTAACTGCATATAAATGGCCATTTCTCTGACGTCATGATTTTTTTAAAAAGACTATAATTTAAAAGATATGTTTAATTCCAAAACTTATTTAAAACATCCAATGCAATGTAAAACAAAAATATGGGTACCAAATGAAAGAATTTTTTTGGGTCACAAGGACGAAAAGGAATTGAAAATGCCCCTTTTATCCNAGCAGCAATGAGGCGAGGCACGAGAACTTTAGCTTGCTCGGCAAACGAGCGAGCGCTGCTTTTTTACTCGCGCTCCTATTAAACGAGCGAGGCTGTTGTGTGCTGCCTCGCTCGCAATGCGAGGAGAGTAACTGTCTGCATACTCGCTCTGCTAGGTAAGACGAGTGAGCGACGAGCGAGCGCAAATGCATTTCTATGCATAAAAATTTGGGAATGTATGTATGTCAATAGATTATGTACGAAAGTATGTTAATAATTGTATGTATGTACATATGTACATATGCATATAAATATGTGAATATTATATTAGGGCGGCATTTAAAACAACAAATGAAATTTATTACGTACATAAGCATAGATTATGGAATGAAATATTTTTTAGCTATATACATACATATGTACATACATTTCATGCATATTTATATATGTATGTATGTATTTATGTATGAATGTACATATGCATGTATTTTGTCTTTACAGAGAAAAGTAAGTAACGAAGATATTAAACCGTTTGTGCCGCAGAAACAAAAAACAAGTCAGCACTTGTTAACACCCCAAAAATAGTTTGCTACTTGTAGCAGTTATGCTGTATACCTGAATTAAATATAATCCTTGGTGAAAAAATTTATTTGTGACCTGTTGTTCAAGGATATACATATGTATACAGGGTGTCCCAGAAGTAACGTGCCAAACTTTAGGGAAAGGTAGGTGGGGGGGTGAGCTCCCTGATAAACAAAACATTTTCAGGTAAAAGTGTCACCGTTTTTGAAATATTTACATTTTTTCGAATTTAAAAAAAATCGTGCCTTTTCATGTGTTTTCTTTAACTGCAACTACAAACCGGGCAATACTTAGTAAATTTTTTATGTAAAATACTTCCAGATAGTTGCCTCTCCATACTCAAATGC
>NW_016157433.1:123524-129506 GCF_001687245.7 Rhagoletis zephyria | reverse complement strand
AATTTTTTTATGTAATGTAAAGTTATAGCTCAGTACATTTTTTTTTCACCCGAGATAGTCAAAGTTGGGGAAGAAAATATCAAAAAGTTAAAATTCCAGAAATAGTCCTAATTTTATGATGGTTCCTTAATATATTTTAACTACATTGCATTTGAGTATGGAGAGGCAACTATCTGGAAGTATTTTACATAAAAAATTTACCAAGTATTCTCCGGTTTGTAGTTGCAGTTAAAGAAAACACATGAAAAGCCACGATTTTTTTAAATTCGAAAAAATTTAAATATTTCAAAAACGGTGAGACTTTTACCTGAAAATTTTTTGTTTATCAGTGAGCTCACTCCCCCACCTACCTTCACCTAAAGTTTGGCACGTTACTTCTGGGACACCCTGTATATGTATGTATGTATATATATGTAGCCATGGGGAAATTTGTGTAAACAAAGAATAGAGGCCGGTTCAAATACAACTTTGTCGTTGCGCTGGCGTTGAATTTCAAAGCAGCCGTCCACATAGCCAAAATTTGGCAACGCTAAGGCTAACACAAAGCAGAAAGATCGCTGCGTCGGTCGCCAGCTGTTGCAAAGCTTCATTGTAGAGCGCATACTTTTAACATGCATTCTGTCAAACCAACGCCAACTACAAAGTCAACGCAAATGTTCAATGTGGACCAGCCTTAATTATCAAATACTGTTTAACACCCCAAATAGTAGTTTGTATTATACTCCATACATACATATGTATGGGGACTAAACCAGGATATTCATTTGAAAGTGCTAATGTCCTACTCATTTATGAAATGAAAGACAAAATAATGATTTTTATAAATATTATATTCTCATTTATGCATATGTAACATAGTTACTTAGCCGAATTACTTAGTAATTACTTCTATGTAAGAGTACAAAGAAAAATTATTTACCAGAAGCATTGCCCCTTACACATTGAAAAAAATGTAATAAAAGCTCTCAAAAAAGCAAAATCGCTACAGCGAAAAAAGGGTTTCAAAAACCGCATAAAAAGAGACCTAAGTGTATAAGTTGAAATTTTATAAGAAATTATTGAACATTAAAAAAATTATACCTACATAGATATGTATGCACATACATATGTGCCTACCTAGTAGATAAAACTGGTAAAAATAGCACGCATATATTCTTCTGTGCAAGAGAACATATACATAAATAATTACATACATATGTGTATATATGTATGTATATACATATCTGCATGTGTGCATACAATCGTTTACTCGAAATCCTTAGTTGATGCAATTTTTATCCCATATATTTTTGCTGACCAAACAACCCGTTTGCCTGTCTAATCTGCTTGCCTCATTTGCCTCGCTCGTTTACTCGCCTCGCTCATCTGCTGCTGCAAATGAGTGCCTCGCTCGCAACGACGCCCTCGCGAGAGCAGAGCTAATGAGGTCCTCGTTTGCTTGCCGCTCTACTCTTGCGCCGCCCTCGTTTGCTTACTCGCTGGCTGGCTGCTCAGCGCGTGCGCTTGTACTTAATGAGTACGAGTACGTTTGCAAACAGCCTCGCCTGTTGCTCGTGAGTTGCGCAAGCTCAGAGCAAACTAACGAGCGAGCGAGGGGATAAAATGAAGTAAATCCGAACCCTGGCTAAGTCGGACTTGTAAATTATCGTTGCTTTTTTCCCACTTTTTCATTTTTGCTAAGCCAACACAATCAAGCGCAGCTATTCCGCTACGATTTACACTTGATCATGTGGTTGTTGGTTTTGTTGGTTTTTGTTAATAATTCTATTTTTAGAATGTTTAACTTGTAGGTGTGCTGAAGGCTTAGCAAAAATGAAAAAGTGGGAAAAAAGCAACGATAATTTACAAATCGGACTTAGCACAGTGCGTAGGCAACTGGCTGAGTCAGTGGGGTTGTCGGTTCGAATCCAACTGAAAGAAGTCTGATGAGGAGATGTGGTGATTTCCGAAATAGCTGCCATAACTTCTACCACTTAGCCTTTGTTGCTTTTTCAATTTTTCCTAATAAACAAAGCTCAATAAAAATATTAAAAATAAAATGTTAATTAGCCACAATAACATTGACAAAAAATATTAAATAAACAAAAGAAATATAGCCAAAACTGGTCATCATAAGGCGTTTCTGTTATAGCCACCAGTGTAGATTACAAATCCCGAAAATCCCGGGATTGTTTGCCTAGAAAAAAGACCGGGATCCCGGGATCAAAAATTTTCAACATGGCGCTTAAAAAGGCTAAGCGCAATGTATGTACCAAATTTGGTTGAGATCGGTCAAGTAGTTTTTGAGATACACATATATGATATAGGTAAGTGGGTGGTGCCACCCCAATTTTCCCAACAATTTCTTCAAAACCCACTTTTTTGCTAAAGAGCGATCGTATATATCAATTAAATAAATAAAAAGTCCCTAGCCACACTGCTGAAAAATTCTGAAATTCAGGTACATACAGACATGTAAATTCAAGGCCGTATTTAAGATATTTGTATGCGATTGCAATGAATGAGGTAGCAGTTTATTTGAAAATAGATTTTATGTTAAACAGTACTCCATATTTTGAAATTGTAGAAATTATCGATGGTTAAAAAAGACCCAAATTTCTCTAAATTTTTTAAATTTGCCCGATAAAAAATCCCAACAAGCCTAGTCCGACAATAGATTATTATATATCATTTTACAGGCCTGTATATCCTCTCCTCAGATCATATTCGATCTTCGAAATCGAATCAAAAATAGTCATTCAAAAGCTCATAAATCTACAAAATTCTATTTTCTGGCCTAAGTAGACAGGTCGCGACCTCTAAATGACCTTTAAAAATTTATAAAAATAGGCAATAATATTTCTCTTAAATATGAATAAAATTAGGGGGTAGGGTCTTGAAATTTTCGAAAAAATCATTTTCGATGGGCACCCTACATAGTATGTATGTATGTATGTAAATTAATCTGGGCACGAATCGCAGCAATCGATATCGAACGTTACTTGAATCGAACTTTGGATTTGAGATTACGGCATTCGATAGTGAGTGCGCCTCGCAGATTTAACTTGTATTGTGGAGAAAACAGCTGCTACTTAATTGGATTCGCTGGGATCGCGATTCGCGCTCTGATTCATATCTCAATATCTCAACTGTTTTGCAGTACTTCAGTTATGGTCTTTGAAAAGGATATAAAGCCATAAGTTATCAATTTTTCAGCGCTATAAATTACACTTATGTATGTACGTTATTCTGTGTAAAATAAAACGAATTTTTTTTTTTCGGTCCCATATCAAAATTTCGTTGTCGGTTACAAAAAAATAATGTCGGCAAAATTTCAGCCCTCTATCTTAATTTTTCAGTTAGCGCTCGCAAAAGTTAGAATTTTTAATGAAAAATGTTCTCCGCAACTTTATTTTTTTATAAACAATCAAATGTAACAAATTAAAGAAAAACCTTCAAATTCAAAAAACAAACTACTTTTTTTAGAGCTAATAAAAGTGAATCTTTTCTGAAATTTATATTTTGATTTACTTTTTAAAACTAATTAAACCAGTTTTTGAGAAGCGAAACGTATATAGTTAATTACTTTATGAAATTTTATGATTATGTGCAAACTAGACACTTTTCATTTACTTAGAAAAACAATCAAGATAAAAAATAAAACTTCTATTATTGTAAATTTTTAAGTTTTGTTGGCTTAAAAATTTCTAAAAACTCATCAATATACTATTGCAAAGATGGTCATTTCACATTCACATGCCACTAGCACAGGTACTATATTAATGTTTACCTCATTGCTGGTAGTCTGTCATTATAAAATTTGAGGTTGTATTGCGATTGATCACACTGTTCGGCGGTCGGCTGGGGAATTGATGAAACCAAGGTTTTCTGAAAGCCTAGATTGTATATATAAATTAATTCCTCAGTTTTCCTTGCTTTGTGATTTTAAGCGTTTTTTTTAATACAAGTTGGTGGTCGCAGAGCCGCATTTAAATCACTTTTAACTTTTTGTGGGTCTTGGGGCCCGACTATATACAGGCTTTCAGAAAAACTGTCAGCCAACCGCGGAACGGTATGATTAATTGCAATACAACCTCAAATTTTATAATGAAAGACTGCCAGCACTGAGGTTAACATTAATATACCTGTGCCAGTGGCATGCGCATATGATATTACCATCATTGCAATAGTATATTGATGAGTTTTTAAAAAATTGTAAGCCAACAAAACTTAAAAATTTAAAATAATGGAAGTTTTTTTTATCTTGATTGTTCTTTTAAGTAAAATCATGTGTATCTTTTAAAATACGATATGGGGATCATTGAACGTATAAAAACTTGTAAGTTTTGATTCTTAAAAATTTGTTTAATTAGTTTTTAAAAGTAATGGTGCATTTACATGGTATGAAGCCATATGAACTGTTGATACGCTAAAATATGTTCATGAGGAATTCAATGATATCGAATGGGATACATATAATACATTTTTTCATATGAAAAATTATGGGGAGATACTGTAAACATACTGTTGTGATACTGTTATGCATATGAAATTATAGCAAGTTGAATTTTCATACATCTTCCCATAAAAAAATTAACAGATGCAGAGATACCAAGAAGGTTTTTTCGCATTTTGATGCCTTTTTTAATATAAAACCTACCGAAAAGGAAGAAAGCGGCAACTCCGCCATTCACATACATGTCAAAAGTAGGAATTTTAAAAATTAAAAACAATAAACAAACAATTTCAAAACAAAAAAATTCTTTGTACTAGATCTTTCTCAATAGAAGCAACTCACGTATGGTGGACAATAAAAATACAAAGCACTATGATAACAAGACATTACACAACATTTTAAAGAGCTTTATATCACATTTAAGTAAAAATAAGCCTATATTGGCCAAGCTGGCAAAGAAATGAAAATGTGTATTTTTGTTGTTTACAAAAAGAAGGCATCCTTTCTTTCCCTTTCATTTTTTCATACAGTTGATGCTTCTTTCTGGCTTTTACAAAATGCAGGGATACCACACTTATTTCGGTACAATATGATCGTAATGTATTTTCAATTCCAAATTAAAAAAAAACNTTTCTAGCTTTTACAAAATGCAGGAGGGATACCACACTTATTTCGGTACAATATGATCGTAATGTATTTTCAATTCCAAATTCAAGAAAAAATCCTACGAAAATTTTTGCCATTGTAGAACAATAAGTGTATATTTGCAAACTAATGCAATGAATGGAGTGTCATATCTTAAAAGGTTAGGAGAATCAACGAAACAAACAAACATTTTATGGTCTTATGTTTCCTTCGGCATTGCTATTTTTTCTAACTCTTCCTTTTGTTTAGCGCTATAACCGCTTAAGTTATATTTTTTAATTTATAAACGTGAGTTATTTTCAATGAGCATTTTTTCATTTGCTCCTGAATTTTGGGTACATTTTCTTATAGTACCTCTCATTCTTTTTTATATTATATATATACACTCTGATGTTCGGGATAGTATTTTGAATATACCAGCAATATATATAAAAGTAGTGGCGGCTGCTGTAGAGNTCTTTAGCGGCGGTTGGTTGGTTGGGAGTAAATTGGCAAATTCAGCGGAAATTGCACACGGATCTGGTTGGGACGGAAATGATGCAACGGAAATGATTGGGGCTGAAACAAGTACTTCTTGTATATATGCAACGGAAATGATGCAACAGAAATGATGCAACGAAAATGGTTGGGGCTTCTTATGTGTATGCATATGGTATCTATAAATTTAACAAAAATTTGCTAACAAAAGGTTAAAGAATAACACTTAGAAAAAGACCAATACAAGAATGAAAGTAAAGGTGACTACGTACATAAATGAAGAAAAGGATAAAGGCAAAGGTAAAAATCAAGTAAGAAAGTCTAAGTTCGGGCGGAGCCGAACATTAAATACCCGGCGCAAGTATTAAATATATGTTTTCCTCCTTTCCGAAAGCTACCGCTACATGATAAGCCGGGGTGTATAC
>NW_016157433.1:84197-123289 GCF_001687245.7 Rhagoletis zephyria | reverse complement strand
TATATGGGAGGTAGGCGTGGTTATTGTCCGATTTCGCCCATTTTCAATACCATCCGTCCTACGCCCAAAAGAAGTTCACGTACCAAGTTTCGTTAAGATATCTTAATTTTTACTCGAGTTATCGTGTGCACAGACGGACAGACGGACGGACGGACGGACGGACGGACAGACAGTCACCGCTTAATCGATTTCTCTTTTCATTCTGATCATTTATGTATACATTTGTCTATATCTATCTCGATTCGTTTTGCCTGTTACAAACAACCGTTATGTGAACAAAGTTATAATACCCTTGTGCACAAGTGCGCTCGGGTATAAAAATAACAACAAAAACAAAGATGCGTAAAGATAGCGGCCAAAATGAAGACCAAAGTAAATCTAAACACTTTACTTATATGTATATATAAGAACAAATGTGAAGGGGAATATGTAGCTGAAAAAAATGATGAACATAAAGGTAAAGACAAAGAGGAGGATGAGGATACCGATAAAAGCAAATATGAAGATAGGGGAAAAAAGATTAAAATAGAGGTAATTAAAGAGGAAAGGATATAGAGACTCAATCTGGGAACTATTTTTGGATTTTAGAGATTTTCGGCATTCTCGAGACCTACCGATAAAATAATCGATATTTTTATCGGTTTTGTTATCGATATTCATCGATTTTGTTATCAATAATTATCGATGTTGTTATCGCTATTTATCGACTTTGTTAGCGATATTTATCAATTTTGTTATCGATTTCAATATCGATATTTATCCGATTTTGTTATCGATGTTTATCGATTTTTTTATCGATATTTATCGATTTTGTTATATATATTTATCGATTTTGTTATCGATATTTATCGAATTTGTTATCGATTTTATTATCGATATAAATCGATTTTGTTATCGATATTTATCAATTTTGTTATCGATATAAATCGATTTTGTTATCGATATATATCGATTTTGTTATCGATATTTATCGATTTTGTTATCGATTTTCTAATCGATTAAGCTACCAATGGTATTATCGATGTTGCTATTGAAATTTTTATCGAATTTGTCATCGCTTTTGGTATCGGTATTTTGATGGACGTTATAATCGATTTTGTTATCGATAGAGTATAATGATAAAAATGAAAATAATGGAAAAACAGAATAACATGAATGTTATTAAAACGAACAGTGGTAGGGCTAGGGATCTACATTGATAGAAAAAAAGCGAAAAAATATAACCTTAAGCAAAATCAGATGTGTGTATGTATAGATAGATAAGTAACGTAAGTTTCACTTCGACAGTGTGGCCCAGGCGCACTTACTTTTTTTCTAATAGCGGTCGCCCCTCTGCTGGTAATAGTAAACCTCCGAGTGTATTCTGTCATGGAAACAGCTTCTCATAAATATACAATTCCCGTTCGCAGTCCTTTACTTTGTGTGACAAAATCAAGGCGCACGCCACATATCGGAGGAGAAGCTAGTCCAACCACTAACATATTGTGTAAGCGCCAATCTGCATATCGTCGTTTAAAGTACAAAAGCGCATATCGTGGTTCTGCAAAACCTCGTAACTGACATTTGCGCCAAAAAGATATTTGCTCACCGGAAGCTCCTATCATTAAGCTCTTAACCATTTATACTTAAATATCGATACTTAGCCATCAGGAAAAGAGATTATTAAGTTTAAATGAGAGAACCGTTTTTAATTAGGTCAAGTTTTACTCTCTCCTGCAAAATTTAGGCAACCTCACATACGTGGTTTTGTATTTTCTTAATGCGCGCTTTTGTACTTTAAATGATGATATGTAAAAGTATTGCATACATATTTTGGTGCCTTTTCAAGTATAAAATCCATTGAGAAACGAAAGAAAACGGCATCCCTATGATTTCAACTTATGCCAAACGTTTTTAATATGAAAGACAAAAAACGTAAACAAGCAATTTCTGAACAAAAAACTGTTTATCCACAAGATGTTTGAATGGAAGAATTGCAGATTTGAAAAAATGGCAAACCGCAAGGCTTTATTGGCAGTAGGTCCTTTTTAAAGCACGTAAAAAAATAAGCTTCGACATACATAGTTTCGAAGCATGATACAATCATGCTTTCGAAGTTAGCACAAAATGAAATTTTTTTGTTTGTTGTTTACAAAAAAATACTTGCCAAGTATATAAGTCAAAATTGTTAAATATATATGGCTTTCATTCATTTATTCATAGAGTTGGTGTTTTTTTATAGGAAAATTCATACGGCTTATGAACAGATTTGTAAATGCACCATAAATCAAAATATAAATTTTAGAAAAAAATTCACTTTTATTAACTCTCAAAAACACGGAGTTTGTTGTTCAAATTTGATGTATGACTATCTTTGTAGGGAATTAAATTCCCTACAAAACTGCAGTAAGGTTTTTCTTTTATTTTTTACAATTAATTGTTTATAAAAAATAGAGATACGGAACAACATTATCTCCATTGAAAATTCTTATTTTTGCGAACGCTTACTGAAAAATGAAGATAGAGGGCTGAATTTTGCCGACATTATATTTTTGTAACCGACAACAAGATTTTGATACGCGACCTAATGACAAAAACATTCGTTTTATTTGACACAGTCTAATTTGCATGTCTGCTGAATTGTTATGTATGTAGGCGCTTATTTAAATTTTCAGAGTTTAAATTTTCACCGCTGTAGCTGATGCACGTCAAAGACGAGAGGCGAAGTTACAAGTGTTCCACTTTTTCCGCTTATGTACGTTCACAAGCTGCCGAATCTCCGCGTTGAGATCCCTGATAGAACAGCGGCATCAGCAGAAAACNTCGTGCAGATTGTAGGAGGAACCACGAGTTGTTGGCGGCGGCGTGTGGGTGGTGGTGAGGTTGTGTCTGTTGTATGGTCTGTATGTCGTGGTTGTGGTGTGGTATATTGCGTTGTTGTGTTGTGGTGTTTGTGTTGAGCTGCTCAGGTGGGCTTTGGTTAGGCAACAAATGATGTGGTACATGCCGATGAGTCCGTAGGCCTGAGAAGACTCTGAAGTTTCTCCACTCGTTTCAAGCATTGCACGTGACTGAAGAGGAGTTGTGGTGTAGTCGTATCTGGCACAGTGTTGCCACAAAAAAAATACCAAATTCCTCAAAAACAAATGAAAATTCCTCAAAATCCGAACAAATTACTCAAAATTTTCTTATTACAGATATGAGTATTGTATACTGCATACTATACTACATGTACTGCATACATACATAAAAATTAATTACATTCTCCAATAATACTGCTGCAACTATACAGTGCTCAATCTGGTCCTCAAGTCAGTCCTACACATTTTTAAACTACCAAATATACGTTTTACTGAAGCATTAGAAAAGGGCTATATTAGTAATGCAGATTTAATTTTTTAATTGCGAAACTTATATGAACGTGAGGAATATTTTAATTCAAAAACTTTTGTCCTATAATTTTCTAGATCTAATAAAGAATCAATATAAATATCCTTATGATCGACCAATGCGTGTTCTCTCCATTCGTTACCGAGATTTTGCAAGTTCAAAATAAGTTGAAAATATAACGATGGAGTGAAAAAATTATCGATAACATTTTGAATATTTAGCAGCAAATGCAGATGTGCTTAAGAGCGAAAAACACCACACAAGCGCCTTGACAAACCAACTGAAATATCCCTTTGCTTACAGCTATTTATGTTGTGTGGGGGTATTTGAAGGTTTGACAAGCCGTTTGAGGGAAATGTGAACAAAAATCAAAATATTTTGTTTTTCTGGCCGCCATATTGACGTTTGATGAAACCGCTTACGTTGTGTTTGATAAAATCGCCTAATTCGCAACGGAATTTTTACCGAATGAGGACGCAAGAGAAAAAAATCGAAGAAAACCAAACCATTTTACATTGTGAACCGGAAGAAAACTAAAATTCTTTGCTTGAATGAGTCATGTTTGCATGGTGTATGGCGAAGTGGGAAAAGTAGGTTTGACAAGCCGCTTGTGTGGTGTATTTCGCTCTTTATAAAACTTTGGAAAAAGCTTCAAAAATTTGCAAAGCGATTTAAAATCTCTGTTGTGTAAACCATGGTTGCATTTGTTATCCACACATATGTCGAGAGAAAACTCCTCAAAATAAAAATCCTCAAAAAATACTCATGCGCACCCGAAATTCCTCACGTTTTGAGGAATTACTCACAAAGTGGCAACACTGATCTGGCATGCACAGCACGTGTAAGTTTCTGGCCTGGGTTTGACTCGATGCCAGCCCTGAGCAGAAGAATTCGTCCCTATGGACGAACAACTTCTGAGATACTTCGCCGACCTAAACGGGGTTAGATAGCCGTAACAGCCCTTGGTCCGGTAAAACCCCCAGAGTCATTCCGGTACGTGGAACTGGCTGTCGTGGGAATGGCGACCATGTTTTGAAGGGCCCTGAGCGATGCGCTAGCTATTTTAACCGGCAATTCATACTGCATCCTCCGGCGACAAAGCCAAGCGTCGAGTGACCAGAAGGCTGCACAAACTGCCAACAACCTGTGCCCCTCTTGCTTTCACCAGCGGTGATGTTCGGGTAGCAATCGGGAAGGCGAAAGCCTCCAAAGCCATGGGGTACGACGGAATATGCATGTTGATGCTGAACAATTTGGCTACTGCGGGAGTAGTGTACCTAACGGAGGTCCTCAATCTGTCAATAGCCACTCTCATCATTGCAGACATCTGGAAGATGGGGAAAGTGGCCCACTGCTCAAACCGGGGAAACCAGCCAACAAAGCAGAGTCGTATCGCCCGATAACACACCACCTGACCGAAGCGAAGCATCAGCACGGTTTCCGTAAAGTGCACAGTACAACAATAGCACTTAACGCCATAAACACACAGATACACTCTTTTGGCATCTTCCGAGTGAAGCAGTTGTGTTGTTTCTCTCCATATATTTCTTCGTGTGCCTTTTATAGAAGTGACAGTTACTTATTAATTACTTTAATTGCTGGAAAAATTTAAGAATTTTTTACATTTAATAAATATAACTTTTTAATGCCAATTAAAGTCCACAGAAAATCGAGAGGAGTGAGTGATTGAAGTTTTGTGCTAGGGCTGTGGTCCCCATGGGGGTCAAATCCAAACGCACACTTGAAGATTTTGAGCGTGTCAATAAAAATGCGGTAAGTGGAAAGATGTCAAAGAAAAAGAAAGTAAAGAAAAACATGCAAGTGGTGGTGTTAAACCCCAAAAATAATATTGTTTCGAGTGAGTCGGATATGATATCTGATGAACCCCATACTTCAGCTCAGACCCTGGTGGCTCCTGGGCTCGAACCTAATAAAAATGTTGTAGGTAGTACGCAAGACTAGTTGCGCTACGAGGTAGGAGATAATGTAAAGTTCATGGTGTTGGTGGAAGTGGTACCTGATGCTTCAGGGAAAAAGAAAAATGTATATTCAAGTCTTTTCTTTCATGAATTAATTGAAGGTTTTGATCTAAGTGATCTTGACGACATAACTATGATGGGAAATGGCCGAGCTAAGCTGACTTTCATTCAGACAGTGACATTCTTTCTGCGATTGAGTCTCCGGTTAAGGTGACATCAGTTGAAAGGTTTAAAAGAAAAGAGGACGGTAATCTAGTAGCTAGCACTACAGTCAAGATAGGTTTCAAAGGAGATGCAGTACCAAAAGAAGTGCGTCTTAGTAGATAATTTGTAAGGTCGATTACTATGTTCCGACTATTAAACAATGTAGGAAGTGTGCTACTAGTGCACGCTGCTTGTCATGTGGAAAGCCGCCACCATGTGTACAGGCCTGTGTTGCTTTGATGTGTATTTTGTGTGGCGCCAAAGACCACTCATCCATTAATACAAACTGCCCTGTTAGAGTGAAGCGTCAAAAGAACTTTGAAGAAATAATTAATTAAACATACCTTTGCTTGTTGCATACATTTCAATTCAATTCAACTCAATTCAATCTTTATTTAGTCTATGACTTATAAAAAATCTTACAGACTAGATTACAAAAAACACCTTAGAATTATATAATAACAAACAACAATAGCAGAAACATGTTACATAGTACACTGACTCATATAGGAGCAAATTTAATCAAAATGACTAATTAAATATAGCCCTATTAAGTAAAAAGTTGTACATAATTAGTGTATAAGCTTAGGACTAAATTGATTCAATCATAGATTTGAATAAGGACCTAGAAGTCGAGAACTCAATATTCAACCTTCCTGAGATACAGTTGAATTCCGAAAGAGCTCTAAAAACCGGAGCCAGATAAAAATAATTCGCTTTGACTGGTTGCAAGTAAAATGGCAATTGAAAACGCAATACTCTGTGGGGAACATTAAAGCTTATCAGTTCAAGCACGTTAGGGCAGTCTTTATACCCATTAATTAAGTCATAGACAAACATAAGCGACTGGACAATTCTCCTCCCTTCCAGAGATTTCANGCAATACTCTGTGGGGAACATTAAAGCTTATCAGTTCAAGCAAGTTAGGGCAGTCTATATATCCATTAATTAAGTCATAGACAAACATAAGCGACTGGACAATTCTCCTCCCTTCCAGAGATTTCAAATTAATTAGTTTGCACCTAGCACCATATGAAGGAAGAGGTTCCGAGAAATTAAGCGGCTGAAGAGCAAAGCGAATAAGTTTTCGTTGAACACGCTCAATTCTACAAGCGTGAGAACTGTAAATTGGGTTCCAAATTACTGAAGCATACTCTAATTTCGAACCAACGAGTGCATTAAAAAGAGATTTTCTGGTATACGGATCTTTAAAATCTTTCCCATATCTACGTAAAAACGCTAAATTGCTAAACGCCTTTGGAAGTAAATAGCACACATGGTTCACAAAGGAAACGCGGAGTAAAAAGCAACACCCAAATCCACGAAATCATTAACTTTGGTAAGCTGGTGATTTGAGATGGAAAAATTTGAAAGAACCGTATTATGAGTTTTTGAAAACGTCATGTGGAAGCATTTCTTTATATTAAGTTTCAACTTATTGCGACAACACCAGTCAACAAGATTGTTCAAATCCCATTGCAAGTGTACAATATCAGACACACAGGTGATTTTCCGAAAAAGTTTCAGATCATCAGCATAAAGTAAAAAGCTAGAGTATTTAAAACATGAGCCAATATCATTAATAAATAGAACGGACAAAAGAGGACCAAGGATACTACCCTGCGGTACTCCCGAGGTGGCGACAAATGACTTCGATTTGTGATGTTCAATTTCAACAAATAGAGTTCCATTCGAGAGATAAGATTTTAAAAAAGACAGAAAAACAGAATGAAAGCCAATACACTTAAGTTTATACAGCAAAATAGAATGAGACACTTTATCAAATGCCTTTGAGAAATCCGTGGAGATAGTCAACATGATACCCACATTTAAACGCCGATACGCAGTACTCAGAAAATAGCGCTAAATTTGTAACCGTAGAACGACCGGACTCAAAACCATGCTGGTGAGGTGACAGGATTCGTTTGGAAACAAAAGACAACTTCTCGTAAATGACTCTCTCAAAGAGCTTAGAACAGACCGTCAATTTAGAAATGGGTCTAGAATTTGAAACATCATTCCTGCTACCCGATTTAAAAACTGGTGTGATGGAAGCAACTTTCCACCGATGGATAAACACTCCAGAGGAAAGGGAAAGGTTATAGATTAAGCACAGCGGGACACAAACAGTGGAACTACAACAATTTAGGAAATATTCACAAAAACCATCATTATCACACTTAAAAGAGGATTTTAGAGAGGAAATACCATTAATAACATCTGTTTCAGTAATGGACAAAGACCCAAAATCTAAGGACTGGGGCAGACTAGGACAGGGGAAGGTGTTGACAAAGTCATCATCAAGGACAAAGTTGGATTTGAAAAATTCAGCACAGTTCCACCGAATCATTAAGAGAATGAGAGGACCTACCACTAAAGTACATGCATGAAGGAATGTTTGAAGAACCCCTTTTAGAACGAATGAATCTCCAGAACGCCTTGGGATGTTCTTTTAATTCAAGTTCAAATCTGCGGATATATTGGTTATACAAAAACTTATCGAGAACAATAAATTGCTTCATATAGTACACATATTAATCTTTAAGGCCAGTATCATACTCTCTAGCTTTAAACCTTTTATAGTATTTATTTCTTTGGTTTTTCTACTTTTTAAGAGTTTTATTGTACCAAGGTAATTTTTGGATTCGGGTAGGAAGATGAGAAAGCTTGCGTGAGAATAAAACAGTCGTTTCGTATAGAAAAGCCTCAAAACACACACTAACATTGTCCGAACACAGGATAGCACTCCAATCTATATCAGAAATAGCAAGATTCAAGTCGTGGTAATTCGCAGACCGGAAGCTGAAAGAAGATGGCCTATTACTATCAATTACAACGGCGTCATAATATTCCAAAGATACGATTAGAGCAACATGATGCTTATCAGTTCTACTAATCGGAAAGCCAGACTCAGTTAGATTACATATTGAGTTCTCATTTACAAAAACTAGATCTAGTATTCTTTGCAGCTTATTAAAAGTAAAATTAACTTGGATAAGATTCAAGCTAAATAAATTATCTAGAAGATAAATCTCGTGAGCTCTATTAATATTAGTAGGAGTTAAAACACCGTTCCCTTGCAGATCTGACCAAATTATATCCTTAAGATTAAAGTCGCCAAGAATTCAGAAATTATTATCATTATTTTTATCATATAAATCAACAATATTATTAACATGTGAGCAATATAAGTCTTCAGCACTATGAGGCGGGATATATGAGACACAAATAAATAATTTTTTAAAAGAGCTAATTAGACAAACACACAGCAGATCAAGTAGACGGTTGTGATTATTAAGCTGATACCAAGATGACCGTAGGCTACGCTTGACAGCAATTAAAACACCACCACCCTTAAGGTGGCCTGTTTTCACGGCATCTCTATCCTTGCGGTATACTTGAAATAAGTCCGAATCGAAAAACTCTTCATTAAAGAAATTAATATATATATAAGTATATATTTTTCTAATTCATTCGTGCCACATCTTTGATTTGTAACTTCGTATTTTATTATATTGAATAAAGTTAAGAATATAGAAAACGACTTCTATAACTGGTGACCCCGCCGATGAATATGGTCAGCGAAGGAGAAGACAGATTTATGGATGCTGAAAGCATGCTGCATTTGGGGCGCCTTGCTGTTAAACCGCCGCCGTTTTGGAAACCTGATCCACGTCTGTGGTTTGCTCAGGTTGAGGCGCAATTTGCGCGCGCCGGTATCACGACAGACGATACCAAGTATTACACTGTTGTCGCTGAGATCGATTCGGCGATCTTAATGCACGCCAGCGATATCATTGCATCTCCACCAACTACAGGCAAGTACGAAGCGTTAAAGGAGAGACTACTAGCTAAATTTGGTGAGTCGGCAGAGAAAAGGCTTAAGCGACTTTTTGAGTCATGCGAATTAAACGACAAGAAACCGACTACGTTACTACGGGAGATGAAAGATTTGGCAGATAATCGATTGGATAAGGGTATACTAAAGTCAATTTGGTTGCGGCGTTTGCCTCTGCGGGTGCAACAAATCTTAACGACATTGGATGAGGATATAGAAGTGTTGGCGAAAACAGCCGACAGCATAATGGAGGTAACTACCGCCAACGTAGTGAATGCGGTAAACGCGTCTAACAGCAATGTGGAGACTGCCACCATTGCTGAACTTGAGTACAGGTTGGACAGACTCGGGTAAAACAACCGTAGCAGATTCCAACGCACGAGTCAAGCGGAGCGAAACAGCGCTCCCCGCTTACGACCGACTACCACTCCACGAGGGGGTTCCGAACAAGTGGCTAGAGATGATATATGTTGGTACCACCGTACCTTCGGTGATCGAGCCACTAGATGCAGGTCACCTTGCTGTTTTACGCAAACATGTTCGGAAAACTAATTAGTCCTCCGTTCAAAGCGGCTACAACGGAGGCTGATCCGCTTTCCAGCCGTCTCTACATACACGACAAAGTTTCATCGTTAAAATTTTTAATAGATACTGGGGCCGAGGTTTCGGTCGTACCCAGACGTCGCAATGATTTGGTGCAACCTTCTTCGATCAAGTCGGTCGCTACTAACAACACCCAGATCCATACTTACGGGAGAAGGAGTATTACCAGTGTTGCCACTTTGGTAAATTATTACAAAAATTGGCAGAAAAAATTGGTTGGTAATTGGGTTCTCATTTTGGTAGATTTTTGTTAAAGTAATTTGTTTGAAAAACAAATAAAAGTTTAAAAACCTGTGATTGTGTTATTTTTGTTTACCAATCTTTAATTTTTATTTGTACAAAAAACTCATAATTTCTATTTAAATAATCTTGTTTTCCTCTGTTTTTTGTTGATATTTATAATAAAGAATAGCCCCTGATGATGCTAAGGTAGTTAGCGAAACGTTGGGCAAAGAAGTGGAGAAAAAAGTATTTTTCTTGCACATGGAGAAATAGATCGACCAGCCTACAACAATACCAACATATAACAAAAACTCGATCAAAAGCTTACAAAGATAAAATAAAAGTTTAGTTCTCGTTTTATTTGTCCTAAAGCATAAACAGACGGCAGCGTTGATCCGACTGTTTAAGCTTTAAGTTAGCTTTAAGTATATTATAAATTATTTTCCAAAAGTGTTGTCTACGTTATTGCATTAATGTTCAAACGGTTTAATATAGTAGTAGTAGTAGTAGTAGTATATTTATTTTTTTTTAGCAATTCGAATACACACATTTACAACATTTAACACAACGGTTTAATGCACACTTTTTAAATACATACATCTTCTTCTTATTTGGCGCTGTAACCGCCTAAGCGATTTTGGCCGAGTTCAACAAAGCACGCCAGTCGTTTCTTTTCTGCCAAGTGAAGCCAAGTCCCTCTCCACCTGGTTTTTCCATCGCAGTGGGGCCTCCCTCTTCCTCTGCTACCACCACCCCGAGTTGAATACTTTCAGAGCTGAAGCATCGGTGTCCATTCGAACGACATGGCCAAGCAGGCGGAGCCGATAAAAGGTGAACAAATTGTGCTCCATTCAAAACTCATTTTACTGGAATCCTGAGCGGCTTTTAATTCCCTAAATATTTTAAATGATTATTTAAATAGAAAGAAAAAATGGGCAGGCATGTAAATACACACCATGATTGTTCACAAAAAAATTAAATAAAAAAATCAACGCCAGTTTTTATAAATTAAATTAAAAAAAAATAAATAAAAAATACAAAAGACCGGCGACGGTAAAACTGCATACGCAAAATTCTTGTAAAAATTCAGAGTAAAAAAAATCGAAATTTAGACGATTTTTATTTTTTTATTTTTATAAATGTTGGATATAGCTTGAATCCTCGATTTGTATGGGTTTGGTTAATAATACAATATTCTTATACGAAAAAAAGAAAAAAAATTTACTTGAAGAACATTGTAAATATTATAAAAATATCAAGCGGCTGTTTGAGTCAATGTATTTGTCTATAATAACGCCAGTTGAAGTTTTTTCAAATGATGATGCTTCGTTGTTGCCTTAAGTTTCATCACTTTCGCTTTTGGTTGAAAAAAAAACGAGAAGATGCCATTCATATGATCTCAAATACCATATCATTAGTTAAATACAAAGTTCATTAATAAATTATAATTAATTAATTAATCCCAACGGCTTTTTACCCTCCATTCCCGCCCAACCGACATGAGGGGCGCAGTCCGCATGACGTACGGAACCTTTTTTTTGAATAATTTGAATTTTTATAGAAATAACTAAAAAAAATGGAAAAAAACTATAACTTTTGTTAACATAATTAAAAAAAAGTTATTGGTATATATTTTCCAGATTTGGTAGATTTTTTTCAAGAGGGCGGTAAATATTTATATTCGGAAGTGGCAACCCTGAGTATAACGTTAGATTTGGGTCGACCGAAAGTTTACTTGGCTGTTCATCGTTGCCGATTACTGGCGCAGATTTCCTGCAACATTTTGACATACTCGTGGACATGAAAAATAAGGCGATCATCGATCGATCGACTAACTCGCAAATTGGTTCCTTTACGACAAAACTTCCGCGAAACATCACTACGTTAAAATGCTCAAACATTTTTCACGAACTTTTATCGCGTTTTGTAGACCTCACTGAGGATAAAACTCCCGGGGGTACGTTATGTAACGTTTATCATTTCATTGAAACCAAAGGGGCCCCGGTGGTACAGAAGGTACGTCGACTCTCACCGGAGAAATTAAAATAGCTTAACAGGAGCTTCAGTACCTGTTGGAGAAAGGTATTTGTCAACGCTCAAAAAGCCAGTGGGCTAGCCCATTGCACATGGTGCAGAAAGCCAACGGATCTTGGCGCCCATGTGGGGACTACCGCAAGCTTAACGCGACAACCATTCCGGATAAGTACCCTATACGCCATATGCAAGATTTTTTGGAGATTTACATGGCAGAACGATTTTTTCAGTCATAGACTGTAAAAAAGCTTATCACCAAATCCCGGTGCACCCAAAGGACGTCCCGAAGACCGCGATTTTGACACCGTTTGGACTCTTTGAGTTCAAATACATGACGTTTGGACTTAGAAACGCCGCCTAGACCTTCCAGCGAGTCATGGACGACACGGTCGAAGGGTTATCATTTGCTTTTCCATATCTGGATGATGTGTTGGTAGCCTCAGTTTCGCTGGAGGAACATGTCACGCAATTGCAACAGCTTTTCGAAAGCGTTCGCGAGAAGGGACTTGTTATTTACATGGATAAATGTCAGATCGCTTTACCAGAGGTAGAATTCTTGGGCCATTTGGTATCTCGGAGAGGCATAACACCCTTACCACGCAAGGTTCAGGGGATTCTTGACTTAAAGAAGCCAACGGAGGTACATGAACTCAGACGGTTTCTGGGCGCAGTCAATTTTTATCGGTGATTTCCACCACATGCCGCAGCTACCGAAGCGCAGCTCCAAAAGATGATGGGCCCTTGCAAAAAAGTGACAGGACGAAGTTAGAGTGGTCACCCGCCTCTGAGCAAGCTTTCGAAGGGCTCAAAACACAACTCGCAAAAGAGGCGTTAATTACGTTCCCAGTGAGGGGGGCCACCATCGCGTTGTCGACAGACGCGTCCGACGTTGCAATGGGCGCCGCACTTCAGCAGTTAACTGGATTTTTTTCCCCAAAAGTTCACCGAAACCGAAAGAAGGTACAGTGCGTACGACCGCGAGTTGCTGGCGATACACAGGGCAATTCGGTACTTCCGATATTTTTTGGAAGGGATTCAATGTATCATCTTCACGGATCACAAGCCGCTGATTCAAGCCTTCGAGCAGAGTTGGCAGAAGTTATCCCCACGACAGACAAGACAATTGAATTTTATCAGTCAGTTTTCTACTGACATGAGACATATCAGCGGAGCAAAACACCTTGTAGCGGACATGCTGTCAAGGATCGAGACGTTTGCAGCCCCCTTAGACTTGAAGCAACAACACGACGATCAAATACAAACATCCAGGCACAGGAATCGAAATCTGCTACGATTCAACTGGGAAGATAAGACCATACGTTCCAAAAACTCTTCGCCAAGTGGTTTTCGACGACATGCACGGCCTTGCGCACCCAGGAGCAAGAGCAACGACTAGGCGAGTAGTTTCGTATGGAAGGGGGTAAGTTCAGACATAAGAGCACGCGTCCGTAGTTGTCCTGCATGTCAGCGATGCAAAATTGCACGGCACACGAAGGGTGCATTGGAGACTTTTGCAGGGCCCTGTAGGCGTTTCGAACATATCAATGTGGACATTGTTGGGCCGTTCCCTGTGTCACGAGGCTATACGTACTCTCTGACCTGTGTTGATAGGTTCTCGAGGTGGATTGAAGTTTTGCCACTCGCCGACATGACGGCTGAAACGGTTGCGAGGGAGCTACTCAACGGGTAGATCAGTAGATTCGGAGTACCCAAGTTCATCACTACAGTTTAGGGCAGACAATTTGAAAGCAGCCTTTTCCGCGAGCTGGCAAAGTTATTGGGCGCCAAGCACATACACACTACAAGCTATCACCCACTGTCGAATAGCATAGTAGAGAGATGGCATCGGGTGTTAAAAGCTGCGTTGAGGTGTCACACGGCCGACGTAAATTGGGTGGACATTATGCCAATTGTCCTTCTAGGGCTACGTTCAGCTGTCAGAGAGGACCTGGGAGTTTCCATAGCCGAGATGCTTTATGCACAGCCAATACGACTCCCCAGCGAATTATTCGAAAGCCCGAAGGAAACACCAGCAGATGAGCACAGTTTTTTACAGAAAATCAAACAACATTTTGAACAATTAAGGCCAACGCAAATATCACAACATGGAAGGTCCGCTGTTGTTTATGACGGCCCGTATCTAGTGGTCAACAGGTTTCCGAAGACGTACACCATTCTGATTGGAACAAAGCAAGTTACCATTTCGATTGATAGTCTCAAGCCGGCCTATTTCCCGAGAGAAGAAGCGTTGACTGTACCTGGCGAAACTGGGACTTTGCAGCAATTACATTTTGCTGTTTTAGGAAGGGGAGTGATGTAGGGTTAAGGACTACTACATTAATTAATTGATTAATTAATTGAACATACCTTTGCTTGTTGTATACATTTCCTGGTATATATTTTTCTAATTCATTCCTGCAACATCTTTGATTTGTAACTTCGTATTTTATTATATGGAATAAAGTTAAGAAAATAGAAAACGAATTCTATACATATTACAAACCAAAAACGGACGAAGTCCAGAGGTTCATAAAGCAGCCTCTGGACCCGGCAGCTTTTCGACAGGCCCTGAGCGGCATTCACAGGGAGTCAATCTCGAGTTATGTAGACTCCGGACCTGTGAATACCGTTCTAGGCACACAACCACCTGACATCGACGAGACGGAGCTTCATCTGCCTCGGGAGACTAGAGCCACAATAGCCCAACTTAGCTCTGGCTACTGCAGCAGGTTAAACTCATACCTGAGCGGATGTGTCAAATGAGTGTCCGGCATGCGTAGAGACACCACACGACTCGAAACATCTCTTCGTATGCCCGGAAAACCCGATACAGCTAACGCCTTTGTCCCTGTGGACCAACCCTATTGGGGCTGCACGCTTTTTGGGGCTTCCGTTAGTGGACGACAAGGACTGAGATATTAACCGATCTGGGAGGGGTTGTTGTAGCCGCTACAACAACAACAACATGCACGTCAAACTCACTGTGCAATGATTTCGATCACTCGAATGATCCACTATATTCATATATTTTATGAGCAAACTGAGACATCCTACCTCTCCCTTCATACAATGTTTATTCAAACCATACGGTCTGCAGTTCATTTGAATGAATTGAATGAGTTCGAAACTTACATTTTTGTGAGGGATTCATGAATCCAGTTTTTGGCATTCATGCAGATGTCTAGTACTAAATCATATACCCAGCAAGAAAAATAAACTTAAAGACAGCTTTTAAGTTAACGGTTATAAACATTAAGCTTACAAAACGTTGATTTTTTGTTTATAAAACACTTGAAAGTAAGCGTAATATAATCGAAAAGGAACCTTGGTTATAAGCGTAGAATATAAACTTATAACAAATGTTCAAAATAAAGCTTTTTGTAAGCGCATAAATGTAAAGTTACAATAAAGGTCAAAAAAAGTTGTTTATAAGCATATGAATATAAAATACTGAAAATTTTCAAAAGAAAGCTTTTTATAAACGTTTCTATAACCCTGTGTCACCAAATAAACACTATATTTAACTATAAAAATATGGGTATAACGTATATTTTCAAAAAATTTCACTTAGACCCTTATGATTCTAACCCCTTCATATGTACTAAAATCCAAATATTTTCTAACAAATGTGGTATAGAAACTAAAAGAAATGCAAATTTTCTGCTGACTCATCTACAGTCGCGAAAACATATGTAGGGAAGAGACATTTTAGCATACAAATTCACGATAACATACAAACATTAAGCATAAAAAAAAAACATTAAAGCGGCGTTCACTCAAAATCGGTACGCGTTCCAGCAATTTTTGTACAGCAATTGTTGGAATGTAGTGAAAAGTTGCAATGCAGATCGTTAGACAATAGATTTACCATTATGAGCTTTCAAGTTCCCAGTACTGGCTTTTTATATGACAGTTTTATTCGCGTTGGAAGTTGCTGCTCAAAAAATAATGTTGAACAAATTCATCGAAAATCCGACATTTTCGAGATCAAAAATCACATTAAAATTAAATATACCAAAAACTTATAATTATAAATTTAAACTAACGGGGTAAGCTAATCATAAAAAACCTCATTTCGCACCAGCTTAAGGACAAGGCTCTTTACCTCAATTAGGAAAAAAAAACGGCTTATCAGCAGAAGATCGCGCGAGAGAATTGGAAAACGATTATCCACAGTTCAGCGAATGCAAGCTATGGCAAGACTTAAACCTTATCGAGTTATAATATATAAAATTCTGTTAGATTAAATACATTTTATAATAAAAACCGTACCCGTTTACTTTACCCCAATGTTCACACCAAATGTGGTATTTTATAATAATGACTAATAAAACATGTTTAAAACTGCACTTCAGTCAACACTACTACTCTTACAACTAGTCTCATTAAAACTCGATCAGACTCCACAATGGGTCATATGACCCCAGAAATATGCTGGAAGGAGCACTTGCACAAAGTGTTATTCCATTGTATCATTTACTTTGGACCTTTTGTAAAGTGTTGGTTGGTTTTTATAAAAACTTATTATTCACAGGTAACTTTAAATCGGTTTGAAGACAATGATGTGACTAAAGTTCTGGAAGTCATCAATTTGCGAATATGACCTATTTATGTCAAATCGAAAAATACATGGTATTCATTTAAAACAAAATTAGTAGAGATGTGCGAGCTGTGCAAAAACATAAACTAAAGATAGTTTAGTAGAGCAAGTTGACTACACAGGTCTCTAGGGCGGGTGTTCAGAAAAATTTTATCATTATCAAAGAAATTGTCTCTTATTTATTTATCCAAGCAAAATATGAAACTTTAGCTGTCATGTATCTATAAAGCAATGCTTTCCCTTTATTTCAACATACTAAATATTATTTTCTGAAAACCTATTAAAAAGATATAACCCATTTCATGCGTACCGATTTTGAGTGAACTATGCTTTATTATATCTAGTTGCGTGCAGCAGCTTTCAATTACATGCGGTTATTGGCACATTGGAAAAACGACTTCGATGCAGCTATATATTCCCCTTCATCGCCGCCATTCTCATTGATGACGGTTTCTGAAAAAAGTTCAATACATTTTTAATTGTATGTAAAAGTAAGCAAGGATAAGGAGAACTCATCATTCATTCCCACGACAGCCGGTTCTACGTACCGGAATGACTCGGGTTTTACCCGACCAAGGGCGATCTAACCCCGTTTAGGTCGGCGAAATCCATCAAACGTTGTTCGATCCTAGGGCTGCACCTTCTCCGCACCCTTCTGCTCAGGGCGGGCATAGAGTCAAACCCAGGGCCAGAAATCTACACCTGCTGCGTATGCCAGAGACGACTGCATACAAACTCCACCTCATCTCATTGATGAAGGTTTCTGAAAAAAGTAAGCAAGGATAAGGAGAACTCATCATTCATTCCCACGACAGCCGGTTCTACGTACCGGAATGACTCGGGTTTTACCCGACCAAGGGCGATCTAACCCCGTTTAGGTCGGCGAAATCCATCAAACGTTGTTCGATCCTAGGGCTGCACCTTCTCCGCACCCTTCTGCTCAGGGCGGGCATAGAGTCAAACCCAGGGCCAGAAATCTACACCTGCTGCGTTTGCCAGAGACGACTGCATACAAACTCCACCTCATCTCATTGATGAAGGTTTCTGAAAAAAGTAAGCAAGGATAAGGAGAACTCATCATTCATTCCCACGACAGCCGGTTCTACGTACCGGAATGACTCGGGTTTTACCCGACCAAGGGCGATCTAACCCCGTTTAGGTCGGCGAAATCCATCAAACGTTGTTCGATCCTAGGGCTGCACCTTCTCCGCACCCTTCTGCTCAGGGCGGGCATAGAGTCAAACCCAGGGCCAGAAATCTACACCTGCTGCGTTTGCCAGAGACGACTGCATACAAACTCCACCTCATCTCATTGATGAAGGTTTCTGAAAAAAGTAAGCAAGGATAAGGAGAACTCATCATTCATTCCCACGACAGCCGGTTCTACGTACCGGAATGACTCGGGTTTTACCCGACCAAGGGCTATTGTTTCGGCGATCTAACCCCGTTTAGGTCGGCGAAATCCATCAAACGTTGCTCGATCCTAGGGCTACACCTTCTCCGCACCCTTCTGCTCAGGGCGGGCATAGAGTCAAACCCAGGGCCAGAAATCTACACCTGCTGCGTATGCCAGAGACGACTGCATACAAACTCCACCTCGGTCAGGTGCAATGCCTGTGACGGGTGGAGTCACCTCCGTAACTGCTCGGGCCTGCGTACGCACCGGCAATGGACCACGTCGTTCGTGGCCCCATGCTGTGCAAACCGGACCGCCTCCACGGCAAACCATCACCCGCCTCGGCAGCACACAATCAACACACCCACACCCCAACACAACACAACAATAGACACACAAACAAACACAATAGCACCCACACACCGCCGCCGGCAACTCCTAGTCCCTCCGACAATCTGCTCTGTTTGTCAGTCCAGAATATACCGTAACGTGACATCAGTCAAGTGCAACTCTTGCCTCGGCTGGGGCTACTTTAGGGCATGCTCAGGACTTCGTAACACACGAGATTGGGCCACTCGCCCAATGCTGTGCTGCCCCGTCGCATTCCTCCCCCGCGACGCCGCCAACCACCACCACAAGGCAGCACCTCCTTTTGCAGCACGTACAGCAGGGAGCCGGCAGGCAACACAACTCTTTAACACCACACATCACAATCGGTCTCCCAAGGCACACAAAGGTGCTACAATTTAACTGTAACGGACTCCAGAGCAAGATCGAGGAGATAACTGTCTTTATGGGAAGGCATGGAATATTAATAGCTGCGGTCCAAGAGACGAAGTTGCACGGCAATTCAACCCTGTTGAATTGCGCCGGATACAACGTGCACCGTCGAGATCGCGAGCGAGATAATGGTGGAGGTTTAGCGTTCATCACGCACCACACCGTGCAGTATCGTCTCATTGAAGCAGACATCCACCGCAGGGATACCATCCCAGAATGTCAGGGTATTGCTATCCGGTCAGGCGATGTCGAACTCGAAATATTTAACGTATACATACCCCTGTCACCAGCTGCCCGGCAGAATATCACCCTGAAATAGGTGCGCTACTCAGAGGTGAAAACCGTATGGTAGTTGGTGACTTTAACGTGCACCACGATCTTTGGCACTCAAGCCTGTCAAATGATCGTAGGGGAATACATCTGGCTGAGCAGATAGACGATTCGACATTCTGCACAATGAACGACGACGCACCCACCAGGATTATGGGCAGCTGCTGCAGCTCGCCAGATCTAACAATTGTCAGCGCTGGTCTGATAAACAGCGTATCATGGCGACCTATGCTGACTCTAGCATCAGACCATCTGCCCATAGTCATCTCGATTGATAAACCTGCCGACTTTGCTTCCGTGGATCACCGGACTTATGTCAACTTTTCCAAAGCTGACTGGAAAGGCTTCACGGATGTTACTGAGGGCGCCTTCACTGCACTACCCATACCAACCGACGTTCATGTAGGTGAACGTAAGTTCCGCAGGGTTGTCACCGCTGCTGCAGCTCGCTTCATCCCAGCAGGATGTATTAAGGATCCACGTCCGAATTTTCCTGCCGAAGCGGCTGTTCTAGCTGATGAGCGCGACAACCTTCGTCAGGCCGATCCCGGAAATCCCCGTATTAGGGATCTCAATTCGGAGATTCGGCAACTTGTGAACGTACATAAGCGGAAGAAATGGGAAGAGCATCTGAAGACCTGCAACTTCGCCTCTGGTGTGAGCAAGCTTTGGTCAACCGTGAGGTCGTTGTCCAACCCGACGAAGCGCGACGACAGAGTCGAGATAGACTTTGGTGCCCACGCTTCGTCGGACCCGGAGCGATGCGCGAGCTATTTTAGCCAGCAGTTCATTCTGCATCCTCCGGTGGATAAAGCCAAACGTCGAGTGACCAGAAGGCTGCACAAAATGCCAAAAGACAGTGCGCCTCTTGTTTTCATCAGCGGTGAGGTAAGGGTAGCCATCGGGAAGGCGAAAGCCTACAAAGCCATTCGACCCGACGGAATATGCATGTTGATGCTGAAAAATTTGGTTCCTGCGGGAAGAGCATACCCAACGGAGGTCCTCAACCTGTCTATGGCCACTCTCGTCATTCCAGACATCTGGAAAATGGGGAGAGTGGTCCCACTGCTCAAACCGAGGAACCAGCCAACAAAGGAGAATCTTTTCGCCCGATAACCCTCCTTTCCCGGTAGCGGAGACACTCGAGGCCCTGCTGCTCCCGTATTTTACGACCCACCTGACCCCAGCGAAGCATTAGCATGGGTTCCGTAAATTGCGTAGCATAACTACAGCACTTAAGGCCATAAACACTCTGATAACTCGTAGCCTAAACCGAAACCGCCCCTGTGAGAGAAGCGCTGTAGTAGCGTTGGACCTGTTCAAGGCGTTGGACACTGTCAGTCATTCAACTCTACTAGATGATATAGAGGTCTCCTCACTCCCACAGGAACTCAAACGGTGGTCGGCGAATTACCTGAGTGGTCGACACTCGTCAGTAATTTTCGGAGACAAAACTAGCAAGCCACGTAAAATTAAACAGGGGGTACCACAGGGTGGTGTCCTGTCCCCGCTACCGTTTAATTATTACATCTCAAAGCTTCCTCAGCCACCAGAGGGTGTTAATATTGTCTCCTATGCTGACGATTGTTCGATCATGGCGTCTGGGAATGAAATTGATGACTTGTGCTCGAAAGTAAACGGCTATCTCGCCGAACTTTCTCGCTTCTTTACTGCAAGGAGCCTTGCCCTATCCACTGCGAAATTCTCGGCAACCCTTTTCACCACCTGGACGAAGGAGGTCAGACTGCAACTGGGTATTCACGTCGATGGCGTAACAATACCGACGGTGAATAACCCGAAAATCCTCGGAGTTACCTTCGACAGTCTGCTCTCCTTCTCGGCACATACAACCGGAATTGTCAACAAAGTACAGAGCCGCAACAATGTCCTCAAGTCGCTGGCCGGCAGCACTTCGGGCAAAGATAAAGAAACGTTGTTGGCAACATACAAGGCACTTGGCCGGTCGGTTCTAAACTATGCAGCGCCCGTATGGTCGCCGGGGACTAGCAGGACGCAGTGGATGAAGCTACAGACCTGCCAAAACACGGCATTACGAACTGCGACAGGATGCCTCCTGATGACGGCCCAACACCACCTACATGATGAGGCCCAGATGCTCCCAGTCAAGGAGCATAACATAATGCTCTGCAAGCAGTTCCTTGCTGGGAGCCACAGACGTGGCCATCTCAGCGGACAGCTGCTCGCGGAAGAGCCCTCGCCAAGGCACGTCAGGAGGCATCTTTACGAACTGACGGACGAAGTCCAGAGGTACATCAAACAACCTCTGGACCCGTCAACTTACCGGCAGGCCCTGAACGGCATTCACAGGGAATCAGTCTCAAGTTATGTAGACTCCCGCCCTGTGAATGCCGTTCTAGGCACACAACCACCGGACGTGGACGGGACAGAACTTTGTCTGCCTCGGGAGGCCCACAATAGCCCAACTTCGCTCTGGCTATTGCAGCAGGCTCAACAGCTACCTGAGCAGAATCAACGAGGATGAACCCAACCAATGCCCGGCATGTGGAGAGTCGCCACATGACTCCCGGCACCTCTTCACATGCCCTGAGAACCCCACTCAGCTAACGCCCCTGTCCCTATGGACAGCGCCTTTGGAAGTAGCACACTTCCTGGGCCTCCCCTTAGCTGAAATAGACGACAACGTTGATGGATGAGCCGCCGCGAACGGGGCTTAGTAGCCGCTACAACAACAACAACAGAACTCATCATTTGAAGGCTCGAATGTTCCACCGATTAGCGCAGCGGTTCCTGGATTGGAAGTAACCTTATGTTGAATTTGTTCTCCGCGGACTTCACCATTCATAAGTAAATTTACAATTTCTTTACACCGCCTTTTTCACTTTTCAAATTTCTGTCTATTTTTACCACATTGATTTTATTTTTTTCTTTCAATAATTATGATTAAAATATTTCAAAAAAAAAACGTAAACACCTCACTTACAATTGAAAAAATGTTAAATTTACAGCTTTATGTCGTTCGCATTTGCATTTAATTTTTAAGTTTAGGTGATTTATAAACATTCGTTCTCAACACTTATTAAAGGTTCATCTGAAAAAACTTGAAAAACTTAGTATTAAAAACGCTTATTATAGCAAACTTAGGCCCCTATTGCGAGTGTCGACTGGCAGTAGAATAGAAATTTGTCGATCGAGTCGATCATCTTTTATTTTGCTATTGTGTAACTTGATCGATAAAAATGTGTACTATTGTGAATGGTTGACAGAATTGTAAACAGCTGTTTGTTTGTTTACATTTGTTTCTTGAGTGTTTTATTTACATCATTTTTAAAATAATTGCTTTTATTATAAAATTAAAAAAATGGACACAGTTGAAATATGGCTTAGTGAAGAGGAAGATGATGCGGAAGCTAATAGATTAGTAGAGTTAGCTAAAGCAAGGAGGGAATTGCGAGATTCGTCGGATCCCTTGGACTTGGAAGGTGTATGTACATGTGTGAGTTTTATGAATAGAAGTTGCGTTCCCGATGCTTCACAGTTTTTAGGCTTTACATGATTTGCAGGAAAAGCTGTTTTCCTCATTAATAAACTTTATGGAAGTTTAAGAAATACGGTACGGTTAAGTTTTTTGTACAATGATGTTGGGTTTTTGTGTCCAAACGCGTGACCCGAGTTTAAAAACTTTAACATAACAAGTGTATTGAAAGAATTCAACTTTAATTTAAAATAAAGATTTCAAATTTCCGAGCACTAGTCAATTAATAAATTATGCAGTTTTTTTGTATAAACTTTTGATGTTGGTTCTGCGCAAAAACACTGTGGATGGCGTAGCCGGAGTTATATGCACAAGAAATATTGTATATGTATCTTTTCCAATAGAAGCGGAGCTTCCTACCCTACTCTTTCCGGAAATTCCTTTGCCTATGTCTTCACTCTCCTGCATCAGTACGAACAACCGCGCAAGTTGCCTTTTGTTGCTTATAATTTTTGATCTGTAATTCAGACACATACATGCATATGTATATTTCACAATTTTTTACAACTTCCAGTTCAATTGACTTACTTTTTATCCATTATAGTACCACTTTCTTATGTAAATTTTATAAACGCAAACTCCAACGACTAAAAAACAGCAATAGAAGGATGAGCGATTAAAAAGTATTCACAGTCGCTAATTGAGCGACTAAGCGACACTCGCAATAGCATCGATAATCGATAATCGCTTAATAGTCGTTTATCTACTGCCTATCGACATTCGCAATAGGGGTGTTACTTTAAATTATTTTTAAAAACATTTGCTGAAACGCTTGTGGGTATTTACGCAGTAAGCAACTTTTCATTCAAAAAACAAAAAATTAATTTTTGTGAGTTAGCAGATTTTATTTTCAATAATTTTTAACGATTCTATATGTATAAAAAAAAATTTTACTTTCACCACCATGTAGAGATATTTTCCCTCTTTCCGTCAGTATCAAAAAGTAATTTTGACCGAAAATTGGAGTTTGCAGCTTTAACCGCAGCGACGATAAGAAAAAATTGCAATTATATTTTTACAATATTGTATGTTCTGACAGTTCAAAGTTTACCATCAGGATTTTTTGGTGGGACTAATATAATACACATGACTGTATATGTAAATATTAAAGAACTCTTTAGCCAGGTTGCGCAAAAATCTGAAAATTCAATGCATACACACATATAAATTGAAGACCGTATTTAAGGAAAAATTTGCAAGCTTCAACAATTTTTCCTGGCATCAATTTGTTTGCAAATAAATGTCTCTTCAGAACAATAGAATATTGGACAACTTTCTTTTGCATAAGCGATGGTCAATATTGAAAAAATATGGTGGTTTTTAAGTTTACACGAACTAACTCACACAATAGATTTATATAAATGCAGACGATTATAAGAAATAAAATTAAATATTGTGTATAATTATTATTGAACAATGGAAAAGTTGTTTTCGTCTCCTGAGATGAAAATCGTTAGCCTAAAAACTTTTTTATTTTCTCCTAATAATTATCTGTGACGATTATTTTTCCATGAAAATTATTTTCGTCTTCTCATAATAATTATCGGGGATTTTTATTTTTTTTGTCCCGAGGGACGTTTAATTCAAGACGGAAATGTTAAATCAACCTTCTTAATTGAGTTCGTAAAATTTAACTCGTTAAATATTCAATGTCACGATTGTTCATATCATCAAATCTGTATCGTTCGTTATTTTTTTTTTGGGTTGTAGGAGCGATGGCTCCTTAAATGGTCGGGAGTTTTTCAGCTAACTCCCTAACACCAGGTTATACATGTGTTGTCGTCTTTTTTTTAGACGATTGACAAGCTTATTGTGCGTTTAAACGTATGCAGCTTGCTTGATGAAATGCCAGCGTAACTGTTGACGTGAGTTTCCGAGCAAGAATTGGATTGTGTTAACAAAAATGAACAAACAAACAATTATACTTATGATACAATACATACATTGACAGGAATGTAATTTTAATATATATAAAATCTTTTAATAACTATTTTAACGATAGGTTTCCTGGGGAACCATTTTCCCTAGTTTGTCTTTTATTTTATCTCCTATGATAAGAATACATTTGTAAATAATGTAAAACAAAGGAGTAGTGATGTAAAATTTGTACTTTAACGACAAGTTGGTGAACTCAGTTATTCGTTTTTTTTTTTTTTTTTTAAATATAGATAGTATGCATGACTAGATTTAAGTACACTTGAAGTCAAAAATAGAAATTTTAAGATAGTTTGCTTATATAATTTTGATAAGATGTACTTTTCGATAAATATTTACAGGTCATTTATATTTATTTATTTATTTTTTGTTTTTTTTTTTCTTAGCCTGTTTTTTGACTGTTTGTGTTTTAAAAATATACTTTACTGCTAAAACTTTCTATCTATTTATACTTCGTGCATAAAGTTAGTTGCTAAAAAATCGCGTTGATTATTAATAATTTTTTTCTGACTGCAATACAAACTTTTTCCATACAAAATAAATTCGACAATATCTGAATAAAAAGTTGAAAATCCAGCTAAAAATTTGCAGATTTTTCATAAGTTTTGCACAAAGTTTGAAATCTGGATTTATGTGGTGTTTGTTATATAATGAGCTAGACTTTTATTGAAAAATAATAAACATTAAATAAACAAAAGAAAAATAGCCAAAATTTATTTAAAAAAAAGGTTGCTTAGAGCGACAAAATCGTCTGCAAATTGGTAGAGAGCGGTGTCATTGTGGTTGATTTGATGTAGTCTGTTTAGAGGTTGAAAAGGACCGGTGATAAGCAGCTGCCCTGGGGCAGCCCTTTTTTGACCGTAACCGACTGTTTCCCAAGTATGAGTTTCCTTTCTGAGAAGAAATTGTAAACCCAGTTGCTGATTCTATCATTGATGTTGTTCTGTTTAAATATGCTGTGCAGCATATTCATATCCACTCGGTTGTAGGCGTCCATGCTTGTAGAATGCTTGTAGTAAAAAGAACTTCATTGATGCACATAGTAGCAGACTTGTTTTTTTCTGTAGGCAAAGCTTCTGTTTGATAGTAGTTTTTTTGTGCCAATGAAGTTTGTTAAATTTTCTTTAACTAGCATGTTCAAGCTTTTGAACACGGTTGATATAAGTGAAATTGGTCTGTAGTTCTTATAGTCCTCAAGGTTTTTGTTGGCCTTGGGTATCGGAACTGCTTTTATTTCTCTCCAGCTATGTTTGAATTCGTTTTCGTTGAAATGTTTTTCTAGTGTCTTGATGAGCTCGCTTTTAGCCTGTCTTGGAATGTGTTTAAGCATTTCATATGTTATGCGATCCACCCCACCTGCGGTTGATTTTTTGTTTTTTAAGATTTTCAAAACTTTCCATGTTAAATTTTACGTAGTCGTTGTTTTGCTGCATTCTCGTGTGTGTTGTCATATTTGTGGTCATTAAGTTGTCAATTGTTTCACTTTGTTTTTGAAACCATTCAAGGTACTTGTGGTTGTCATCCTGGGACCACAGATTTGGGTTGTGCTTTCTACTACCATTTACATTGTTTATGAATTTCCATGTGTTTTTGCTGTTGGGGTCTTCATTGATTTCCTCAATCTACTTCTCCCAGTTATTCTTTTTGGTCTCCCTCAACTATTTTTTTCCATTCTTCCTCCTTTTCATTTACAATTTCAAAGTCATCCACTCTATTTGTGAGTCTTGCCTTTTTTCGGGCAGCCACAAGTATTCTATGTGCTTTGCTGTGTTCTTCCGTCCACCACGCCTTCGGTGTGTGTTTGAATTCGTTAAGGTTGATAGTAGCCTTTCTTATTTCTGTTCTGATATTGTTCTCTAGACTTTCTAGATTTTCACCCCCTGAGATGCTGGATGCTTTATTTAGTTTTTGTTTTGTTAGTTTTGCGCTATGAAGTACTCCGGCAAATTGACTACGCCGGGAATTTCGAGGATTATGGGGTAGTGAGGGCTTCCTCCAACATACGCCATGTTACGTTCCCAGTTAATACTATCTGCTACGTTAGTAAAGGCTAGATCTAGCACGGAGCTTGTAGAAGTGTTGAAAGAAGGTTTTTGGGCCGTCATTTAGACATCCCCAGTTTAAGTTTTTTATCACATTTTCTTGTTCTTTGTCCTTTAGGTAATTTTTGTTACAACCCCAAATCCTGTTTTTTGCATTAAAGGTCCCCATGAGTGTTACCCTGGGGTGACCTTGTAAGGTGTTCATTAACTTGTCAATCTCACGTTTAAACATGGCCGTGTTCAGAGACGGTGAAAAGTAAGCTGAGCAGAATGTAATATTGTTTCTTAGATTCAGTGTTTTTGCTATGATCACGTCTTGTGTGGTTCTGTACCTAATTTTTTCCATCCCTCTGTTTCTTTTGCTGCCAATGGCTACTCCTTCCCAACCATTTTTCCTTTGAGTGTATTAAAATGTATTAAGTTGAGGTTATTTTTTTTTCTCGTCATGCGAGAAAATTTCCTGTAATGCAATAATATTTATTTCATGTTTATTTATAAAGAAGTCTAAATGGTCTTTGTTTTTCTTGAGGCGTTGTTAATTATGTTGCAGTATCTTTAAACTCATCATTTGTGGTTGCTGGTTTTGTCAACAGCCTTTCGTTAGCGCTGTTTTTACATAGGTTCTCTATGAATTGTACTGTTAGATCCTCCGTATTTATCTGGAATTTTTCACATAGTACAGCCACTAGTTTTTCGATCTCCGATGTTCTGCTCCACACGCTGCTATTGTATACAGGTGTGTAAGTTTTCGTTGTTCTCTGAGCTGTGGTGTCAGATGTACTTACTGTTGTTGTATAAGTTCGGTTCTTTTGTTGTTTTGCAACTTGATTGTACTTTTAATGTGTTAATTTTGGGTTTATGACTTCATCGTTGTTTATTGTCCTTGGCAGTCCGTTTCCTAATGCTGGAAAGTTTTTCTCGTCAACGTCTAGAATTGCAAACCTATTTCTCCCCCAACTTTTGAGGTAAGTTTCCTTGGATTCCCTTTTCGATATCTTTTTAATCGCCATTATTTCATCTACTTTCAGCTCTTTTTCCCATACCGAACATTTATCTCGATTTAAAGAGCATTCATCGTCGCACGAAACACACTTGCTCTTCTCGTTGCACTTTTCTTTCGCATCCATTTCCCCTCCCTTGACTGCGCTTTACACGAGAGCTTGGTCTGGTCTAACCTTCCGCAATTGTAACATTGTCTTGCTTTTGGAATGTAGTGATTTATTATGAAACTTACAAAAAAGATTTTTATAGACTCTGGGAGTTCGTTACCTTCAAAGCCTCTTTTTATTGTGAGTGTAGGAATAAGGTTTTCTTTGTTTTCCGCATCTCTTCTCAAAATGCGCTGAACTGATGTGCTTTGACATAACTCTGAATGTTGGTTCGAACTGGTCTTACAACCCCATAAGTCTCGGTGAAACTTTTGGGAATGAAGGCCCTTATGTTGTTGTCAATCAGTTCGGCATTTTTGAGCGAGTTATTCGCATGTTCGTGAGTCTCGAAAGCCATTTTGTACAAAGGCTTTCCAATGGCTTTAATATTTTCCGATTTGTTTATGTTGAAATCACGAATCTTATCCCACAGGAAGAACCCGTTTTTTAGGGATCATTACTAAACAGCTTGCTCGTTGACGAGTCAACTAAAACGTTAAATTCACCTCTATATGTCTCCGTGTATTTATTTGTTGGTATTTGTTCCCTGCTCTCAGTCAAATTGCTTGTTGGGTTTATTGGTGCTTTTTGGTATGTACCTTTCGGCACTAGCATGCCTTGCATCGGTATGCGTGTGTGTGTACTGTCCTTCTTTGACTTTTTGCATTGTACCGTTCTTAAAGTATCGTCCGTTTCTGATTCCGTTAGGTCTGTTGTGTCCGTCTGTCCCTCAATTCTGGAATTTTCCATGTTCAAATTTTTCTGCAGTCTTTTTCTGCTTTTAGTTTTTTTTACTTTTTCTGTCCCGATTGTTATTTGTTTAATCAGACTTTTGTCTGGCGGTTCGCACTCTTCGGACGTGTTACGCTGACCACTGCTCGATGATAAGTGTATCGTTCGTTATGTGGTTCTATTTTTATGAAAAGGGTTGCCAGATGTTAGCAAATCAAATTTAAATAACCGAGCTCGGAGATATTTGCGAAATCGGCAGTACATGTACTGATTCTATTAAGTGAAAACGCGGGACGTAAATCATTGTCGTCTTGAAATAAACGTCCCGAAAGACGAGGAAAATAAAAGTCTCATATATGTACTTATGTAATTGTTATGAAAAGACGTAAATCATTTCGGTTTTAAAACAAACGTCCCCCGGGACGAAAAAAGTGCCTCATAATTATTATGAGAAGACGTAAATCATATCCCATATAATTATCTATTATGAGAAGACGTAAACAATTTTCTTCCTGAAATAAACGTCCCCAGAGACGAGCAAAATAAAAATCCCATATAATTATTATGAAAATACGTAAATAATTTCCATATGAAAATAATCCCCCCGCGAGACCAAAAACGATATTTCTCGTAAATAATTACTATACAAAGACGGAAACAATTTCTCCTAAAATAAGGCGACGTATTTGATCCTAAATATTAGAATAATAATTACACTGGTTTACAGCAAAAATATTCAATGGATGCCACTATCCAATTCCTATAAAGAATTGCTCGCTGATTTCGAAAATCTACTTAATTTTTTATTCTATGGATAAGTTTTCAAGATATTTTCAATTTACCGTTATTCAGCTTAAAACAAGAAAAGGTTAAACTTAATCACGTATATCTTACGAGCCAATTTAACAATCTTAATATGAAATACGCCAAATGAAAGCCAACAAAATTCTACATAGACCGAATATACATCACTTTTCGATAGGTCTGATAGTTTCTGACAAATTAATCATTCCAGATTTTTATTTTTTTATGAAAATATGAAAAAAAGAAACACTTTCAACAGAAGAAAAATTTAAAAAATAACAGGTTCTGGGTCAAAATTTTGCATTTGTCCTACAGCCTGTTCGATTACAAAAACATCATGTTACTAATGTAGAAAATCGATGGATAAATAAAGAAGTAATGAGTGGTCAAATGAAAATGCGCAAAGATTTTTTGTAAGAGAATTTTTTAAAGCCTGATAAAAAATAGTCCACATTTTATTTCGCATACGTTAGAGCCGATCATTGGATCATGCAGAAATTAACGGTACTCTTATTTTTTTATATGAGAATTTAAGTCGGTTTTATTTTTTGCTTAAAAATTACTTTTTGTTGTAGCATTGTGTTATTTTTGGAACAGTCCGTTTGATTTAAATAAAGACACACACACAGATCACAGCCGTTAATTTAGACAAATGACTTTTTTAAACTTTGTAAACTTCGAAATGTTCGAAATGTCCGACATTCTAAAGCTGAATCACTTCTTAAGTTTTTAGTTTTTACCACAGAAATATAAATGTATTCATACCATAGACACGTGGGGAGTAACTGCGTCTTGACATCGGAACACAAATGCTTCAAACGCTTGGAGGCAAAACTCATGAACTTCGTCGTCGTCACAATGGCTATACATTATTAAATGTTCTATGGCTGGATTAACATGACTACATAAACGTGGCCCAGACTGCCGGCTACGATTAAGTAAATTAAATTAAATTACAAATTAATAACATGGAAATTGCATTTATACATTACCAAATCGATGCTAAACATTGAATGTACGTGCGAACAGCCCCAGAGCTGGAATTATTTTTCAAACCTTTTAGGAGGCGATCAATAACGCTGTCATATATACTATCGTCGGCCAACAAAAGAAGGTGTGACAGAGCAACGATCGAACGCTTTCTGACGGCCTGGCGAGTTGACTCGAGTTGGGGAAACAATGCTTTTAGAATAGGGTTGTGAAAAGGTACCAGAAACGCTCCAAAACGTGAAAGTAAGTCTGTGAGAATGTCAAGCGCTTCAAGCTTTACGGAAACGTCTTCCTATAATAATCAAAATATACACTATGTTAAATCAAGAAAGGATGGGACACTCTAAAATTATCTGCTTATATAAGTAAAACTAATACACGTTAAATCGTAAATTACTTAATATATGTAGACCAATTACTTCATTCTAATTTCTTTTGACAGCTTTGTTGCAATGATATTAATTGTATTATGTGAGTGATTGTTTGCAGTTTTATTAAATTTATCACCCCTGTTATGGTTTTCGATTTCAATTAAATTTTTCGAACTTAATTTGCCTAGCTGTTCTGGTTTTCAAATCATCTTCTTGAGTCATTCGATGTGGTAGACCATTTGTTGACATTTTTCTCCAGCTGTCATCTCCCAGTTTCCGACTCCCATTCTCGAAAAGTCTTATCTTACATTGGCTTTGTTGTTGTAAGAGCATAACAAATAAAGTATTTTTGGGAAATGCTGCTGGAGTAACAGTTCTCAGCCAGGTAAAAAACTATGTCATTCCGGGCACGTACACCCATTTGTCGTCTTTCCGCTTCGGTTTCACCTTCAGTAGTCTCACAAGTATTGCCCATCAGATTCTGTGGGACAGCCTGAATTTCATCACGTCCCCCACTTGTGGTAGTTCTGCAAATACTGCCATTGTTTCTTACTCTCCACATGTTTTCTTCTATCACATGTCCAGGATTTCTCGTTCTAGTCTTCTCAAGTCTTCCTCTTAACCGATTGATATAGTCCACGCTTCAACCCAGTAGGTAATTTCATACAAGCTTGTATAATGGTGTGTTTTCTTTATATTCGTTATCTATTGTTGTTCTGGCCGCTTACTTAGCGCTGCCTAGATCGGCTTGTCTGTCATCAATCGCCCTCAAGCTCAAAGAACGGGAGACCCACACCCAGAAAAATATCCTCGATTTTTAAGTAACACGATCCATGTTAAATTCACATGAAACAGTTGTACACACGAAACAACAACAATTTTTCCATTTTAACATGATATTTTTAACAGGAAAAAAGTGTTAAGAGTAACATGAAGTATTTTTGGTTAATTTACCAAGATATAGTGTTAAATTTACATGTGAATAGTGTTAAAAATATATGGCAACGTGATTCCTGTTTGTTGCAACCTGAGTTATTGTAAAATTTACATGAGGGTTTTTTTAAATAATGTTGATTCAAACACATAAAGTGTTAAATTTACATTTAGTTGATGTTAAAAAGGTCTGGCAACATGATTTCTGTTTGTTTTGACATGAGCTATTGTGAATTTTACAGGGTATGTGGTTAGAGAACATAAAAGTACCGTAATATTTTATTTGCGTGCGCGTTCTTCGTCATTCGGTTGCATTTTTATTTGGTGTATTATTTGTGAAAGATTATTAAAAAAAGCTATTTAAATATTAAGAAGAATGGGTACAGAAAATGTCTTTGGGGAATCGGCGGGCATATATTTCGTTGTTGATGGTGATTTAACCATGGGGAATGAAGTTGAGACTTCACTGCAGCAAAGCCAAGCCACTGAAGCTTCACGTGAAAAAGAAAATTTGAAAGACGTCGTATGTGGTAAAATGAACTTCAGTGAAGAAGTTTATCAAAGAATTCTCGGTAAGTTCTTTGAGAATCTGCGAGGAACCATATGCATATTTATGTTATTGACAGATTGCGGAATGGATGTAGAAAGTCTGTATTTCATCAACGATGGGGACATAAATGAACTTTTCCCTGCATCAATGCTCGGAACGAGAGTAAAGTTTAAAGAAAGAGTTGCACGTTGGCGACAGAATGAAGTAAGTAAATCATTTTCACATCAATGATAAGCTTTGCATACTTTTTTTATTTTAAGGCTGATACCATTTCGTCAATAGGATCATGCAAGAGTTGGATAAATTCTAGCCAAGAGTCTCACGACTCGATAAGAGACATGGAAGCAAAGAATTTAAAGTTAATACTTAATGCCACTGAAAGAGGTCAAAGCATCTTTAAACAATATAGAGAAAAGACCGTGCTGTCAGATGTTAGTCGTGACATTTTGGTAAATACCATTGTTGACCACTTCTCAGCGCGATCAGTGCCTATGACAATGAAAGATATCATCACCTTTTCTGAGCAAATAACAATTTTATTTCCCAACGAAGACATGGTATGTATGCATTTTCATATTCACTTGCTATCAAAATTTGTAAATACATATGTAAAGGAGGATCAAGTTTCAAGCGGATAAAAAATAGCACTGATTTTTAATAATTTTTTAGCTGACAGATTTTTGCCCTTTTTTCCTTATAAGCATGAATTTCTTACGAAATAAAAAGTGGAAGAAAGTTCGAAACTCTGATTTATATGGTTTTGGCTAAAGCTTGGATACAATTTTTATAGAAAAATAACAGAATAAATTTAGCTTGAAAAACGTTGTGAATATTAAAAAAAAAAAAATTCAACACTTAAATGCATTTATTTTACTTTTATTTAGCGCTATTACTGCAACCGTCGAAATGGCAAAAATCCAACAGGCAAACTTTATGATAAGGCAACAAACATCCGAAGGAAAATAAAAAAAGAAACAGGAGCACTAAGCGTTGCACCTAAATGTCAACCCACTCAATCAAGTTTGTCGGAGCAGGCGAGCAATAGTAAATTTAATTTTACAAAAACGTACTTATCTATGTACGTGTATGTATGTATATACCACTATATTTGGCCCACAGTTTCGTGAGTATATTGATTGCTTCGTGGGTTTCGAAATTTTTTTGTTTTTGTCGCACGGTGCAATACCTACACGTACATACATACAAAAATAAGTACATACACATGTAAGGAAAAACCATGATTAATATTTCCTTCGATTAGCAGATGAAAATGACTTAGCCATGAAAAATTGGCTTTGTCATAATGTAGAGCCTTGGGGCGATGTTGTAGAAAAATGGACGAACACAGTCAAATTAAGAACCGCAGAGATTTTAAATGAACACGCAAATATTTTAACTAATTGGCCGCTGCTGAAACACAGTCTTGGATACACTTTGGTAAGTTTAGCTTTATATATGTACCTATTTTAAATTTTCTTATTTATGATATAAAACTTTGGAATTTGTATATTTTCAATTATACTGCAGGTTGAAATTGATTTTGAAGCGAAATTTCCCAACTGTTCGCAGAATTTGCTAAACGAATGGCCAAAATTTAGAAAGTCAATTATACCTTACATGAAGACAAAAATAAGAGATGCAACGTCCATTGATATGCTAAAAAAAATTGACGAAAACATCAGTACTGGTAAAGCAACAAGTCTAATATTTATTTTTTCAAGTATTTATTTTATTTTCTTATGCAGACTCAATGGATTGTTTATTGACACTGCTTTTGCATGCGATACTTAAACCGTCATTAATTTCCGTTGGACAAACTTCTGGTGAAAAACGGCTTAAATGGAAGCCATCAATATGTGATGCGCAAGCAGTGACATTGCTGCATTGCAGCAGCATAAACGATTATCAGAGGATGTACCACGAATTAAAGATTAAGTTAAATCAAAAGAATCTTCCTCTTCAGCCGCTACTATTGGTAGTCGGAGAGAAACTAACTCAGTTAGACTCTTTTTACGTTATTTTCGACAGTATAATTTACAAGGTACCGACATTTTTAAAATCACTTGATACTTTATTTAAAATCTTTCATGTATTAAATTTGGAATATCCGATACAAGCGAAATCCATATATAATTTTATCGAATCCTACTTTTTTGGCATTGCGGATTGTGCACACCCTAATGTTATTACACTTAAGAATTATTTAAAAGATACTCAAAACTTGTTGGAGTAGATTGATAAAATGTTCAAATGCTTTATATGTAACGAAAGGTCTTCTACATCAAAATTGTTAGTTGACCATTTGAAATCTTTCCATGTTTTTGCTGAGATAAAAAATTTTGTTTGCACTTTCTCTAAATGTGGTCAATGTTTTTCAAACGTGTATAGTTTTCAAAATCACCTACGTAGAGTTCATGCGTCGTTGCCAAGTACACCTGCTGTATCTTATCATGCACCTGTTTTTGTTAGGCCTAATATTACTAAAGGGCAGACTAATAAATTAAGTTCTAATTTTAATAATACAACGCAAAAAAAATTTAATATGAATATGTTTGTATTGTCTCTACATAACAAAAACAATTTCACAAGAAAAGATGTGTTTTCTATTGTACAAGAAATTAACGATACAATTTTAAAGCCAATACAAGAACATGTATTAATGTCACTGTCGCCTTTAATATCAAACTCAAATATCAGAACAACCGCTGAAACAAATTTCCTTAGTTTATTTCCTGCTCTCGATAATAATATTAATGAGTACCGTTTTTTTAAGGCTTTGGAAAGTGAACAAATTTTTCAACTTTCAACTTCATACATTATCAATGAAGAAATAGCAGAAATAGTAGTTAATAGTAACCCGGGTTTAAATTCAAACAAAGTGGTAGGTGTATTAATGCCAATCAAATTTCAAATGAAGAAATATTTCGAAACAGACAATAACTTGAGCAAAACGTTAGGTAATATGAAAATGCTACAGTCAAATCAAAATACATATAGAAATACATATACATACATAATACAAAATACATAAGAAAGAAAAAATTTCTAGTTTTGGAGATAAACTCGTCATTCCGTACATAATATATTATGATGAATTTGGAATTGATAACCCTTTGGGTTCCCATGCTGCTGATCAAGCAATTTGTGGTATATATTACAATTTTCCAACAATTCCAAGTCACCATTTGTCGACGTTAGAAAACCATTTTGTTGCAGGCTTCTTTAAATCTAGGCATCGAAAAGAATACGGCAATATTTTTGCATTTAATCCTTTGATACAAATCATTCAGCAATTAGAAACGGAGGGCATAGTTTTAAAAACTCAAGAGGGAGACTTCCACATTTACTTTGTTTTATCTTTAATTATTGGTGATAACCTAGGTCTAAATTCAATTTTAGGTTTCACAACAAGTTTCAATTCGAATTATTATTGCCGAAACTGTAAAAGACCCAAAAATAATTTACAAACAGACGTCACAGAACATGTACAATTTTTGCGAAATGAGAAAACATACACCTCTGATTACACTCTTGAAAACGATAAATTGACAGGTATAAAAGAAATGTGTATTTTTAATCACATTCAAAGCTTTCATGTAGCTGATAATTTCTATTTTGACTTGATGCATGAGATATTTGAGGGCGTTTGTAGGTATGATGTTTCAGAAATCATTTTACATTTTATTGAAACTAAAAAGTATTTTAGTATAGATACGCTCAATTATCGAAAGCAAATGTTTCAGTACGGTGAAACAGAAATTGGAAACATCTCTCCACCTATAAGTATAGGAAATTTGAAAACTTGTAACTTTCGAATGACAGCTAGAGAAATGATATGTTTTGTGCATCATTTTTCTTTGATAATTGGCGATCTAGTTCCTGAAGAAGATGAAGTGTGGAAATTTTTTTTGATACTACTTCAAATCATTGATATTCTTATGTTAAATGAAATCGATGATGTTTTGCTAAATAAATTGAAATTGCTAGTTAAAAGTCATAATTCTTTTTATATGTCGCTGTTTAAAAAAACACTTAAACCGAAATTTCATTTCCTTGTTCATTATTTCACTGCCATAAAAAAATGCGGCCCATTAAAAAATGTGTGGTGCATGAGATTTGAAGCTGTACACAAAATATTCAAAACGTACGCTAATTCAATTAATTGCCGTGTAAATGTTCCATGGAGTCTTGCGATTAAAGCCGCATTGAAATTTGCATATAGCTTGAGTAACGAACGTTTTTTTCAACCAGATTTAAATATAAGCGCTAATTCTGTATTACCTAGTACTTTAAGCTTTANAAAAAAAATTTAACTTTAAAAACCTTGCACATGTACAACAAAAATCACCATGGACTCAGTTTCGCACTATAGTGTATGTATGTATGTACATATGAAATTTTTGTGTATGAATTTTGTGTAATAAATAGATAAGTACTTAGTTTTTAAGTCAACAGTGTAAATATTTCAATTTTTTTAATAAAAATAAACTAAACAAATTGTTATTTATTTTGTAAAAGTAGGGACACAAGGTAACACGATGTCATATTAAAATAACATTAAAATATGGTTCTTTTAACATGAAGACGTAGTGTTATTTTAACAACAACTCCTGTTGATTCAACCAGTATTTTCATGTAGAATATCCTGTGAAACCAACCACATGCCTTGTTAAAATAAACCGATGTTTCAGGTTAAATTTACAGCACTTTCAATGTTAAATTAACAATTATCCAATGTTAAGTCAACAAGAGGGAAAAATGTTAAAAAATTTCCTTCATGTGAAAATAACATGACATATCGCGTTGAAAAATAATAACCACAAAATTGGTTAAAATTTGGTTGTTTTAACACGATTTTTTTACTGGGTGCAGGAAGAGTGCAACTCCGACTGGGTTCTTTCATAGGGACAGGGGCGTTAATTGAGTGGGGTTTAGGGCGCATGCGAAGAGGCGTAGGGAGTCGTGTGGCTACTCTCCGCACTCATTGGGCGCACCTGCATTTATCCCGCTCAGGTAAGAGTTTGGCCTGCTGCAGTCGCCAGAGCGAATTTGGGCAATGGTGGTGCAAGTCTCCCAAATCCGTGTTCCCAAATCTGCATTCACACGGTGGTCGGTGTAAGTCGTCCGAGAGAGGTAACCGTTTACTTCCGAGCACAAGTCCTCAATTCCATTCCTATTATCAAGCAGCGTAAGAGATCATAGACTCCCTCTGGTGATAGAAGGAGCTTTGAAATGTAATAATTAAACAGCAGCGGGGAAAGGACTCCACTCTGTGGGACCCTCTGTTAAATTTTCCTCGGATTGGGGTGTTTATGGCGTTAGGTGCTGTTGTTGTGCTGTACGGAACCTATGCTGAAGCCTCGCTGGGGTCAGGTCAGGTGGTACGTGTAGTGCGGGAGTAGCAAGGCGTCAAGGTCTTCGCTACCGGGGAAAGAAGGGTTATCGGGCGATAAGACTCATTTTACCGGTTTAGGCAGTCGGACCACTCTCCTCGTTTTCCAGATATCTGGAACGCTGACCAAAGACCTTGGTAAGATACTCTACTCACGCAGGACCTAACTTGTCTAGCATCAGCATGCGTATTCCGTCGGGTCCTAGGGCTTTGGATGTTTCCGCCTTCCCGATGGCTACTGAACATCGCCGCTGGTGAAAGCAAGAGGCACACTTGGTATTGCCAGTTTGTGCAGCCTTCTGGTCACTCGACGTTTGGGTTTGTCCACCGGAGGATGCAGCGAGAACTGCCGGCTAAAATAACTTTCTCGGGGTCCGACGAAGCGGGGTTTCGACATAACATCCGCGAACATAACTTCCACCAAACCGTGCCATAAGTTCCATGGAAGTTATGCCGTGAAATTACTACCATCGATCGATATTTGGTCCATGAAAGTAGAATCTGACATTACTTCCACGGATCTGATTCATGGAAGTTATGAGCCACTCACTGCACAAATTGATGAGCTCCATTTTTAAAAAAATCTTAAATTTTAGTGTCAAAGCATGACCATACCTAGAGTCATAATATATAATATTGATAAGAACTTTATATACGTAATAATATATGTACATTAGGGTGGTCATTAAATGTATTAAGTACATTATTACACCAGATTTCCTAGACGTCAACCCCCACATCGATGCTAATATAGTCAAAGATATCACACAAAAATTTTGGTCCCGATCGGAGACGGTTTAGGTGTGTCGCACAGGGGTCAAAGTTCAGATTCCTCAATGGAGACTCAAAAAATTAAAATTAATATTTTTTTCGAGAAAATTTTAGTAGACGGACGGCAAATTCTAGAAAAAGGGGGGATGAGGGGGGGTAGAATAGGACCCCCTGATTTCAAAACAACCCCCCTTTTTTCTAGCAACCCTATAGTTCTTATATAATTTATTGTTAAAGTTTTCATATAAACGATGAATAAGATAGCAAAATAACATACAACTTAGTGCTGCCAGACTGGAATTTTGAATAATAAAAGCGGATTTTTAATTCGGAATTTTTACTTAGTAGAATTATTATTTCTGTGTTGCCGAAGAAGGGGGGGCTGAACACATTTTGCAGAGAACACCTTTCTGCGTAGGCGGCCTTCGGCCGCACTTATTTTGCAGAGAACACCTTTCTGCGTAGGCGGCCTTCGGCCGCACTTAGGGATTATAACCCTCAGGCAGTAGAATTCTCCTTTCTGTTTTGGGAAGAAAAGGAGCTGAACACCTTTTG
>NW_016157433.1:68785-83900 GCF_001687245.7 Rhagoletis zephyria | reverse complement strand
GGGATTATAACCCTCAGGCAGTAGAATTCTCCTTTCTGTTTTGCGAAGAAAAGGAGCTGAACACCTTTTGCAGAGAACACCTTTCTGCGTAGGCGGCCTTCGGCCGCACTTAGGGATTATAACCCTCAGGCAGTAGAATTCTTTTTAATCATTGCCTTCTTTGTATGTATTGTTTTGTACAATATGGCAACACATGTTATGTGTCAGTTTGCAACCATGTGTTATTGTAAATATGCGTGAAATTCAATGTAATTTACAAGTCGATAAAAGTTTAATTAAAGTGATTTATATACAAGATAAAATAAAAGAAAAGTGTGTAAAGTATTAAGTACAGTGTTATGTGCATTTATATATATAAAAGTATGCACAAATGCTTTTTTGTTAAGGAAACCAAGTGGAACGACTTAAGAAATTTTAACAACAAATAACTTATAAACAATGATATTATTTATATTTTTTAGTTATACATGTTTTAGAGGATACCTCCCTTAACATCCTGACCAAGTTTCATTTGTTAATTCCACCTGGTTTTCTTAAAACACAAGGTGCGGCTGACTACTAAAGCCCACCCTTTTTTTCATCTAATACCCAAAATCGATACTACTAACGTCGAAGATTTTGGTCACGATTTGAGTAGGGTAAGGCGTATCGCACAGAGGTCAAAGTTCAGAATCCTCTATGGAGACTCAAAAAATTTAAGTTAATATTTTTTTTCATCTAATACCCATAATCGATACTACTAACGTCGAGGATATCACATATAAATTTTGGTCCCGATTGGAGTCGGTTAAGGCGTGTCGCACAGGGGTCAAAATTCGGATTCCTTTATGCAGATTAAAAAAATTTTAATTATTATTTTTTTCTTCTAATACCCAAAATCGATGCTACTAATGGCAAAGATATCACATATAAATTTTAGACCCATTGGAGTTGATTAAGGCGTGGCGCACAGGGGCCAAAGTTCAGATTCCTGTATGGAGGCTCAAAAAATTTCAAATTAAAAAAACAAAATTAATTATATATATTATACAGTGTAATTTTTGTACGACGAGTGAGGACTTTACTTCTCAATCGCCTACTCAGTCCGATGTAGCACTTCATAAAAAATGTAACCTTAATTTTATATTCATTTATTTTGCAATATAAACACTAAATTACAAATGGTTCCGATAAAGTTTGCTTTGACACGCCTTAACCGACTCCAATCGGGACCAAAATTTATACGTGATATCTGCGCCTACAGCAGTATCGATTTTGGGTATTAGATAAAAAAAAATTGATTTAAATTTTTGAGTCTCCATAGGGAAATCTGAACTTTGACCCCTGTGCGACACGCCTTAACCGTCTCCAATCTCGACTATCGAAATGGCGCACGAAACGAAAAACATTAGATATTTCACAGCAAAATTTAAGAATCCTTGTTCATAAATTCTTACATGTAAAAATTTTACCTGCACGATTTCCAACAAACTTAAGAAATGTTTTCAAATATGAATGTATGTAAGGACACATTTTGTAATATAAGGATATGTATTAATACTCATATTAAACGATTGTGTTGAGCTGATGTAAAAAATAATATCGTATCGGAAGAAAAAAATATCGTCAATATCGATATATCGATATAATATCAACAAACCTAGTAGCGAATGAGGGCTTGTTCGAGTTGCAATCACAACCGCAGTGTTGTGCGAAATATTAATGTATCACGTTCTGTGTGAATTTCTAGCAACGTATTATCAGTTGGGCAGTTGCAACAGTGTTGCAAATTTTCTTCAGTACGGACAGGCCCTGACTGTCATTTAATCGATCAAGTGAGTAGCAATGCTGATAGAAGTGACGGTAGTTGGTTGCCATAGTAACCGCAAGATTCACCAGGGCTGCATTTTGTGCTTAACAAAAGTAGTGGTACTTGCCAAATAATAGTCGAGTACTGAAGTAGTTGGATATATTTTTCACCCCGTTCATAGCAAAAGTAAGTAAAAATATAAGTTTTTATTCGTATGACAATTTGTTTATATATAAATGTAAAAATAAAACCGTATTATAAAGTACTTGGTACTGAAGAAGTTCAAATGCGCACATTAACAGAAAAAAGAAAGTCGCGAACCGAAAAGACGCCCAAAATTCAACGTGCTGTGGAAGAATAAAGATAAGTTTTATAAAATATTGCCAGATCTCAACCACTGCAGTCCTATTGCGCTGTGGATTTAATAGAAACAAAATTAAACGATCCAAAGTGTGCACAAGCCACGGTAATGACTTATGTTATGGAATACTTATTTTATATTTATGCACATAAATTTTTCAAAAGGCCACTTATATCATAAAAATAAAAGGCCCAGACAGGCACGTAACCAGAGTTATTAAACATTTATTTGCGGACGAGGCATTGCTGCAGTTTAACTGGGACGGAAGATGGGAGAGATAACGACTAAACAAACTTATCGTCGGTGTTTTTGCAAAACCGCCCATCGACCAATTGCAAAACCGCCTATCTTACGGCACTCACACTTTACAGGAGGTATTTTCTCTAGGTATTATTTTACAAATCTGTTGTTTTAATAACGATTTTACGATTCTTATGCATAAATCTCGATGCCTGGAGTTCGGGTTACCAAATCTCATTTTTGTCACAATGGCGATTTAGGCGGTTTTGCAACTGGTCGATGGGCGGTCTTGAAAAACATCGACGTTATACTGGTTGACACAATAATAATAATAGATTGGCGCTTACACATATGTTAATGTTTGGCCGAGCTTCTCCTCCGATTTGTGGCGTGCGCCTTGATGTTGTCACGCAAAGCGGAGGGACCTACGGTTTTACGCCGACTCCGAACGGTGATTGTATTTTTATGAGAAGCTGTTTTTCATGGCAGAAATACACTCGGAGGTTTGCCATTGCCTGCCGAGGACGACCGCTGTTAAGAAAAACCCTTTTTTCTATATTTTTGCGATGTTTCTTTGACCAGGGTTTGAACCCAGGCGTTGCGGAGTGGAAGCGCGCACTGCTTACCACTACACCGCAGCGGCCGCCAAGACTGAAGTTGCTAAAAATTGCGTTGACTTTTGGCAAAAGCAGTTCCTTTCATNTGTTTTTGCAAAACCGCCCATCGACCAATTGCAAAACCGCCTATCTTACGGCACTCACACTTTACAGGAGGTATTTTCTCTAGGTATTATTTTACAAATCTGTTGTTTTAATAACGATTTTACGATTCTTATGCATAAATCTCGATGCCTGGAGTTCGGGTTACCAAATCTCATTTTTGTCACAATGGCGATTTAGGCGGTTTTGCAACTGGTCGATGGGCGGTCTTGAAAAACATCGACGTTATACTGGTTGACACAATAATAATAATAGATTGGCGCTTACACATATGTTAATGTTTGGCCGAGCTTCTCCTCCGATTTGTGGCGTGCGCCTTGATGTTGTCACGCAAAGCGGAGGGACCTACGGTTTTACGCCGACTCCGAACGGTGATTGTATTTTTATGAGAAGCTGTTTTTCATGGCAGAAATACACTCGGAGGTTTGCCATTGCCTGCCGAGGACGACCGCTGTTAAGAAAAACCCTTTTTTCTATATTTTTGCGATGTTTCTTTGACCAGGGTTTGAACCCAGGCGTTGCGGAGTGGAAGCGCGCACTGCTTACCACTACACCGCAGCGGCCGCCAAGACTGAAGTTGCTAAAAATTGCGTTGACTTTTGGCAAAAGCAGTTCCTTTCATATCAAGATATTTTTCGAACATATTTTGAAAGATTTCTGCAATCTTGCGGAGTGCTGCCAGTTTTTCTTTTTATCACATCACGATGTAGCGAACAAATGTGGCACGTTCCAGAAACAGCTACTTGGGATTTGCCGATTTTGACAATTCTCAAGTAAAAGTAAACATCGCCTTAGAAACTTTAGATGCACTGAAATTTGCTAATACTTTCAAAAAAATCGCAGTTTTTTAACATTTTCGCTATTAATTATTGTTATAAATCATATATTTTGCAATTTAACACAATAAAAAAACGTTTCCTGTCGAAAAATTTAATATTGAAAAAATTTAATATTTTATTTACAGCTTGTTTTATAATCGCTTCTGCCTATTGTTAGTGTTTAGTGTTGGACAATTTTTGCTCTTAAACTTAAGAAAATCATGTCGAGCAAAGATAAAACTACTCAAAAATGCGAACATGTGGTAGATTTCAGACCTTGTGTGGTAGATGTGGTAGATGCTCAAAAAAGTGGCAGATCTACCACAATGTGGTAAAGTCGGATCACTGATCGGCACATGCCCAAGCTTCTTGGTGTGGCATACATACATATGTACATTGATCTTCTTCTTTTCCTTTATTTCATAAAGATGAAGTTCGTGAAAAAACGTTGCCGCTACGCAGCAGAAACCTTATTTTAAATCGCTGTTGTAGCATACAGAATAAATAACCAAGAATACAAGATTGCACCAATCGAGCTGAGAGCAACTGGCCGTGACGTCAACAAATACCAGAATGAGAGAGCAAGACGAACTCGGCATGAAAAAGAGGAAGCATCGAACAAAAGGCAGTATTGCCAAGTTTTAAATTTGAAAAAGACCAAATTTTTATTGGTGTATTTTATGGACTTTATATGCATACCTAATTTTATTGTAAGGATGCCGATTCAAATTAATAAAAATCTATGTTTCTCGCACGACGGTCGATTTCTTCTGGCAGATGCTGCCATCTACTTTGTTGTCGCTTATTATTGTNACGATTTTACGATTCTTATGCATAAATCTCGATGCCTGGAGTTCGGGTTACCAAATCTCATTTTTGTCACAATGGCGATTTAGGCGGTTTTGCAACTGGTCGATGGGCGGTCTTGAAAAACATCGACGTTATACTGGTTGACACAATAATAATAATAGATTGGCGCTTACACATATGTTAATGTTTGGCCGAGCTTCTCCTCCGATTTGTGGCGTGCGCCTTGATGTTGTCACGCAAAGCGGAGGGACCTACGGTTTTACGCCGACTCCGAACGGTGATTGTATTTTTATGAGAAGCTGTTTTTCATGGCAGAAATACACTCGGAGGTTTGCCATTGCCTGCCGAGGACGACCGCTGTTAAGAAAAACCCTTTTTTCTATATTTTTGCGATGTTTCTTTGACCAGGGTTTGAACCCAGGCGTTGCGGAGTGGAAGCGCGCACTGCTTACCACTACACCGCAGCGGCCGCCAAGACTGAAGTTGCTAAAAATTGCGTTGACTTTTGGCAAAAGCAGTTCCTTTCATATCAAGATATTTTTCGAACATATTTTGAAAGATTTCTGCAATCTTGCGGAGTGCTGCCAGTTTTTCTTTTTATCACATCACGATGTAGCGAACAAATGTGGCACGTTCCAGAAACAGCTACTTGGGATTTGCCGATTTTGACAATTCTCAAGTAAAAGTAAACATCGCCTTAGAAACTTTAGATGCACTGAAATTTGCTAATACTTTCAAAAAAATCGCAGTTTTTTAACATTTTCGCTATTAATTATTGTTATAAATCATATATTTTGCAATTTAACACAATAAAAAAACGTTTCCTGTCGAAAAATTTAATATTGAAAAAATTTAATATTTTATTTACAGCTTGTTTTATAATCGCTTCTGCCTATTGTTAGTGTTTAGTGTTGGACAATTTTTGCTCTTAAACTTAAGAAAATCATGTCGAGCAAAGATAAAACTACTCAAAAATGCGAACATGTGGTAGATTTCAGACCTTGTGTGGTAGATGTGGTAGATGCTCAAAAAAGTGGCAGATCTACCACAATGTGGTAAAGTCGGATCACTGATCGGCACATGCCCAAGCTTCTTGGTGTGGCATACATACATATGTACATTGATCTTCTTCTTTTCCTTTATTTCATAAAGATGAAGTTCGTGAAAAAACGTTGCCGCTACGCAGCAGAAACCTTATTTTAAATCGCTGTTGTAGCATACAGAATAAATAACCAAGAATACAAGATTGCACCAATCGAGCTGAGAGCAACTGGCCGTGACGTCAACAAATACCAGAATGAGAGAGCAAGACGAACTCGGCATGAAAAAGAGGAAGCATCGAACAAAAGGCAGTATTGCCAAGTTTTAAATTTGAAAAAGACCAAATTTTTATTGGTGTATTTTATGGACTTTATATGCATACCTAATTTTATTGTAAGGATGCCGATTCAAATTAATAAAAATCTATGTTTCTCGCACGACGGTCGATTTCTTCTGGCAGATGCTGCCATCTACTTTGTTGTCGCTTATTATTGTCACTGTGCCATGAATTTTTTTTTTTAATTTTTGTAAAGTTGCTTACCACACTTACGATTGCTATAAATTTTGCTTCCATTTTTTTAAAGATTTTCTAATTTGGTGTCTTCAATCTAAAAAAAAAACACCAAAAAACGCACCCAGCACCAAACTCAAAAATGTTTGCGTTTTCAACAAAAGTGTTTTATGACGTCAGCGATTGGGTGGATGCTGTCAAATCGACGAAGAGAGGGTTAGCGGTCCGCGAATGGCGCGACCTTTATTTTCTGGATCGTGATAAATAACAGCAAAGAAATATCTGTTTCGCTTCATGCAAATTCTGCACAAAACAAAACTCAACTTCAACAAATCAACATTCAATCAATTGCGTTAGACTTGAATCCATGCATACATATGTGCATAACTATGTTCAAATTAGAATTGATATGGTAAAGTACTTTAGCCCTGTTTTTTATGGGAATCCTGCCTCTGTCTAGCCAAATTCCATTTTTCCATTGGAATTTCGTTACTAAATAAAAAAAAATANGGTAGATTTCAGACCTTGTGTGGTAGATGTGGTAGATGCTCAAAAAAGTGGCAGATCTACCACAATGTGGTAAAGTCGGATCACTGATCGGCACATGCCCAAGCTTCTTGGTGTGGCATACATACATATGTACATTGATCTTCTTCTTTTCCTTTATTTCATAAAGATGAAGTTCGTGAAAAAACGTTGCCGCTACGCAGCAGAAACCTTATTTTAAATCGCTGTNAAAACTGCATGCAAAACTGCTTCTGAAAAGTGTTTATTTTCAAACAAAATTTGTGTAAGTATACGCATAAGATGTTCAAGACAGGATTTTTGAACATGAGATGTTTAAAATATACACATGAAATGTTTAAAATTGCAAACGTTTTTAACGCAAAAATACATTCAATGAAAATCTGTAGTTAACTGCCGATTCACTGTGAATTTGGCCTTAAGTGTTTAGAATTCAACAAACAAATTTCAAATTTGTTCTACGCCACACATATGGTAAGTAAAATTTAAAAAGCAGTATTAAAATTGATTAACAGGTTGTGCAAATTTGCATACATTAAGAGAGGAAACTGGTTACCTTTTTTAATATGCTTGAATTTAAGCAAAATTTTTTTAGAGTGTAGTTAACTCGGCTNTTGGTGTGGCATACATACATATGTACATTGATCTTCTTCTTTTCCTTTATTTCATAAAGATGAAGTTCGTGAAAAAACGTTGCCGCTACGCAGCAGAAACCTTATTTTAAATCGCTGTTGTAGCATACAGAATAAATAACCAAGAATACAAGATTGCACCAATCGAGCTGAGAGCAACTGGCCGTGACGTCAACAAATACCAGAATGAGAGAGCAAGACGAACTCGGCATGAAAAAGAGGAAGCATCGAACAAAAGGCAGTATTGCCAAGTTTTAAATTTGAAAAAGACCAAATTTTTATTGGTGTATTTTATGGACTTTATATGCATACCTAATTTTATTGTAAGGATGCCGATTCAAATTAATAAAAATCTATGTTTCTCGCACGACGGTCGATTTCTTCTGGCAGATGCTGCCATCTACTTTGTTGTCGCTTATTATTGTCACTGTGCCATGAATTTTTTTTTTTAATTTTTGTAAAGTTGCTTACCACACTTACGATTGCTATAAATTTTGCTTCCATTTTTTTAAAGATTTTCTAATTTGGTGTCTTCAATCTAAAAAAAAAACACCAAAAAACGCACCCAGCACCAAACTCAAAAATGTTTGCGTTTTCAACAAAAGTGTTTTATGACGTCAGCGATTGGGTGGATGCTGTCAAATCGACGAAGAGAGGGTTAGCGGTCCGCGAATGGCGCGACCTTTATTTTCTGGATCGTGATAAATAACAGCAAAGAAATATCTGTTTCGCTTCATGCAAATTCTGCACAAAACAAAACTCAACTTCAACAAATCAACATTCAATCAATTGCGTTAGACTTGAATCCATGCATACATATGTGCATAACTATGTTCAAATTAGAATTGATATGGTAAAGTACTTTAGCCCTGTTTTTTATGGGAATCCTGCCTCTGTCTAGCCAAATTCCATTTTTCCATTGGAATTTCGTTACTAAATAAAAAAAAATATTTAAAATAACAGAATAGTGAGAAGTGTTTAAAAATGCCTAAAGCTAAAAGAAATTTGTCAAGACAAACGAGAGCCACAAGGGCAATGGCCCGTAATCGGAGAGTAGTAGCGGCGGCGCGAATAGGAACGATGCCTGCAATCGGAATTAGAGCTGCGTTTAGTTATTGATCTCAAATCAATTATATAGGTGATTTTTACAATAAAAGTCTATCTACACATATCAGTGCCATACCTATCAGTGTCAGTGAAAAACATAATATCGTTGCCCCAGTCCCAAATAGTTGCTCAGACCGTCCGGCACAGTGCCGTTTTTTACTGTCAGTGCTGCTTCAGTGTTCGTTCCGAAATTTTTTTTATACACTCTAAAAACTGCATGCAAAACTGCTTCTGAAAAGTGTTTATTTTCAAACAAAATTTGTGTAAGTATACGCATAAGATGTTCAAGACAGGATTTTTGAACATGAGATGTTTAAAATATACACATGAAATGTTTAAAATTGCAAACGTTTTTAACGCAAAAATACATTCAATGAAAATCTGTAGTTAACTGCCGATTCACTGTGAATTTGGCCTTAAGTGTTTAGAATTCAACAAACAAATTTCAAATTTGTTCTACGCCACACATATGGTAAGTAAAATTTAAAAAGCAGTATTAAAATTGATTAACAGGTTGTGCAAATTTGCATACATTAAGAGAGGAAACTGGTTACCTTTTTTAATATGCTTGAATTTAAGCAAAATTTTTTTAGAGTGTAGTTAACTCGGCTAAGATTTGTTTGTGTATTTCACTGACGAGCTGACGGTATCCTATTGCAAGTTTTGTTTGATATGGAGGGAAAATTAATCGAGTTGGTACGGAATTATCCACAATTATATAATTTGGCAATAATTGCCAATTAAACATTAGCAAAATAAGTCTTCTTGGTTTCAATGAACTTCATTTTACTGAAAGTACCGTACGACATGCTACGGATGTGTGTGAATGGGTACNGTGATTTTTACAATAAAAGTCTATCTACACATATCAGTGCCATACCTATCAGTGTCAGTGAAAAACATAATATCGTTGCCCCAGTCCCAAATAGTTGCTCAGACCGTCCGGCACAGTGCCGTTTTTTACTGTCAGTGCTGCTTCAGTGTTCGTTCCGAAATTTTTTTTATACACTCTAAAAACTGCATGCAAAACTGCTTCTGAAAAGTGTTTATTTTCAAACAAAATTTGTGTAAGTATACGCATAAGATGTTCAAGACAGGATTTTTGAACATGAGATGTTTAAAATATACACATGAAATGTTTAAAATTGCAAACGTTTTTAACGCAAAAATACATTCAATGAAAATCTGTAGTTAACTGCCGATTCACTGTGAATTTGGCCTTAAGTGTTTAGAATTCAACAAACAAATTTCAAATTTGTTCTACGCCACACATATGGTAAGTAAAATTTAAAAAGCAGTATTAAAATTGATTAACAGGTTGTGCAAATTTGCATACATTAAGAGAGGAAACTGGTTACCTTTTTTAATATGCTTGAATTTAAGCAAAATTTTTTTAGAGTGTAGTTAACTCGGCTAAGATTTGTTTGTGTATTTCACTGACGAGCTGACGGTATCCTATTGCAAGTTTTGTTTGATATGGAGGGAAAATTAATCGAGTTGGTACGGAATTATCCACAATTATATAATTTGGCAATAATTGCCAATTAAACATTAGCAAAATAAGTCTTCTTGGTTTCAATGAACTTCATTTTACTGAAAGTACCGTACGACATGCTACGGATGTGTGTGAATGGGTACCACTGATCGATGCTGATTGGCAATGATACCGAACTGATACGGCACTGATTTGTGAAGATAGATCTTAACTTTTATTATTATTACCAATCGATTACAACACATTATACGTACATACATACGTACTAGGGTTACAATGGCCGGCTAGATATATTATGGATACTAATAAAGGCAAAATTCTTTCCCTGAAGAGGTTTTTCCCATTTGAGTTTCAATACGGTTTCTCCTTAACTTTGATGCAAAATTACTCACGAGGCGTCGCGAAGCACGCCGGGTGTTTGCTAGTTTTTTCATAAAATGATGTGGGGAGTTGTATTTCGATGAAATCCAGCATATAAATCAAAAAGTGAATTTTGAATTTTTTACTAGTTATGACTTTTTGCATTGATACGATGATGTTTGTTACGTCCATTTGCATTTCCGGTGACGATATAAAAATGTGGTCCAATTAACATTGCGATGTCCTAGAGCAGGACCATATACTCCAGCTCTGCATTAGAGACACGAGTTGGGCCGCTACTCCATCACAGAGGAACATTTTGTAAGTGTGTACTGCAATATAGCACAAATGGACCACACTGTCCAACGATTTTTGCAGAATGGTCAATAAGCTGATAAAAGATCGTGTGCTGTGTGCTCATTTATGGCTGGAATTCTCTGATTCTCCCAAAATTGTCGAACAAATCATAAGAAAAGCAGCGGCACCAATACAAGGCAAAAATATTTCTCCACTGGTGGTACCAATAGCTCGCAGGACATCCTCGATAGCCTGATAAAACCATAATGGTAAATCGTGACCATTTTCCTCTGGTCTCTGCGTGTGTGATAACGAGGTCATTTGGTGAGATCGTATACGCTCAACAGCTCCTGTACGTCGCATTATCATGAGTAACATCGATTCAAGGGCTACATCTCGTTTTAAAAATAAAATAAATAAATAAAAGTATGTATAGAAAATTGTATCATGGTCGGAGAGCAACAGTATCCACAACTGAGTTGCAAGCTTAATTTCAAAGGCTGCATCTGAATCGACTTGAAACAATTGAAAAATTATTATATGATGTTATAATGCAAGCAAAGGGTTGACACTGTTTATCTTCCATTGCTAAAGGTTACCCGTTCACGTACAGGATCTTCAATTAGACAGAATAGCATCATCGTCGAATTTTCTAATTTTATTAGAGACGTGGGTGGATAATGAGAGAGCTTTAGACATTCTTAATATTAAAATAAATCTGTATCTGTTTGTACTGCGACCTTTTTGATTTTAATCAAATAACATGAAATAATGTATGTTCATGTGTTTAATTCCATCAACACCTTGACCTCAAGCCGGCATTAAAAAGGATTATTTGATCATTCCTAATATTGATAAAGTAATTAAATTTAAAAGCCCAATGACGAGAGCAGGCGGAGCTGTAATAAACCATACACACATGATGGAGCTCGTACAGTTCTCCACAAATAGAGCTCAATGCACAAAAACTGGAATCAATGTATTTTCTTAATTGCTTGTGAAAGCAGGTTGGACCATGAGCGAACAGTTATATCTGTGGTAATTTATAATTCTCCCAATCAGCCAGGAAATAAAATTATTCAATTAATCCACGAGAGTTTAATAAAACACACACCAGAAGACTACAATAAAATTTCGATGATTTTATGAGGGTTTTACTTCTAACGGGTGTGCACAGCACACATGTTTTTTTTTATTGATTTTATATAAAAGTCTAACTCATAATTTAATAAACACAACATACCCAGCCAACACAGTTTCAAACGTTTGAGAAAAACGTATTTCTCAATTTGATATCAAATGTTTTTCTCAAATGATTCTCAAATTGAAAACGAGGTTTAAATTTTACATTTGAAATTCATTTGAGGTTAATTTGACGAAAGATGTCAAGTATCAAACGATTTAAAAATGCGCAGTTAAATCAAAAATTGTAAGAATAAAACAAAGATCAATTGAACAAAAAAAACAATGAATAGAAAAAAATTTTCAAAGAGAAAACAAACAAATAGTGGATTTGATGTTTGCGCGGATTGAAGAAGCTGCAGCCCTTCAAGGCGAATTTATTATAAATTACTTTATCTTAATTATTTCCTTTGTTATGGACATACATATCGCTCACCGTCTTCAAAAGAGTCACAACTCAAAATAATACGTTCGTCAGAAAATCCGAAAAACTATTTCGTAGCACATGCTAATCATATGGCCAAGGGCGACTTAACCTTAGGTTTTTTTACCGAATTATAACAAAACTTTGCTCTAGCTTTTGCTGAAAGGTAAATAAAAGCTCTGCGTACATTTTAAGCGCTTAGTCTCAAAAATGCCAAACTTTGAGTTGTGACTCTTTTGAAGACGGTGTGCGATATGTCCAGCGCGAAGAAAAAATAAATATGAAATATACATTATACATACATAAATTTTATTTCCACATGTGAAGTAGAATTGATAAATAACCTTTGAAATTGATTTGAGAGTTAACCATATTCTCAACTGGAGATCAAACTCCANAAATGCCAAACTTTGAGTTGTGACTCTTTTGAAGACGGTGTGCGATATGTCCAGCGCGAAGAAAAAATAAATATGAAATATACATTATACATACATAAATTTTATTTCCACATGTGAAGTAGAATTGATAAATAACCTTTGAAATTGATTTGAGAGTTAACCATATTCTCAACTGGAGATCAAACTCCACTTTTTATTGAGAAAGCTGTAATTTTCAAATCAATATCAAATCATTTTCAACCGTTTGACATTTGAGAAAGGTTTTGATTTCAAATCATTCTCAAATGTATATCAAACCTAATTGTTTTCTGGGTATGTAGACGAATCGGAATTTAAAACTTTGTACAAACATTAAAAAAAAATCAGCAGGTTATCGCAACAAAAAGCTTTGAATTCAGAATTTTTAGTGAGATTCCAAGTTTTCGATTTTATGCATTTGTTCCCATATAAAGTGTATTCGGCAATTTTTTAAATGGAAGAAAATGTATGACACCGTCAACAAACAAAAATTAAAAATCATCGGGATATTGCAGACACTTGCACTTTTTTTTAATGGACTATACAACTGCAAACTTAAAATCTTTCTAAAAATTCTCAATTAAAAGCTTGTTGCGAAAACTTACTTTTCGTACTGCGTATTCACAATAGAATTCACCGGTTTGTAAATATTTCTCACGGCCCTTTTTTAAACCCAAGCGTACTTGTGCACAAGGGTATATTAATTTTGTTCACATAACGGTTGTTTGTAATAGCCAAAACGAATCGAGATAGATATAGACAAATGTATACATAAATGTTCAGAATGAATAGAGAAGTCGATTAAGCCATGTCTGTCTGTCCGTCCGTCTGTCCGTCCGTCCGTGTACACGATAACTCGAGCAAAAATTGAGATATCTCAACGAAATTTGGTATGTAGGTTTCCATTAACTTAAGATAGGTTGGTATTGAAAATGGGCGACATTGGACTGTAACCACGCTCTCCTCCCATATAACGGTAATTTCCAGAAATACGAAAACTGCGATATTTTAGTAACTATTGAAGATAATTTACTCAAAATTGATATTTACAATAATTTTCAGACGAAAAATAAGAACATTATAAATTTTTGGATGTGTATATCTTGGTAACCGCTGCACCATGGTTACATGGGTATATCTTGGTAACCGCTGCACCAATTTCTTCCAAACTCGGCACAGTTGTTGGCCTTCGTATATCATACGAAATGGCCGAAAATTTTTTAAATCGGACAACAACCACGCCTACAAAATCTTTTATAAATCAGTAAATATTAAAGCTAATTTATTAAAAATGGATGCTTGCAACAATTTTTTACCAAGAAATACGCTTGGGGAAAATTTTGCAAAATGGGCGTGGCACCGCCCACTTATGATCACATATATATATGTATATCGGTAACCGTTCTACCAATTTGTACCAAACTCGGTATTTTTATTGTGCATGCCACATAAAAGCAAAACGTTGAAAATTATTGAAATCGGACTAAAATTACGGCCGGTTTTCATATAACGGCAAATTTCAGAAATGCTTGAAACTGCAATATTTCGAAATTTAAGGACGCTAATTTACTCAAAATTGATACACCCCGGCTTACCATCTAGCGGTAGCTTTCGGAAAGGTGAAACAACATATATTTAATACTTGCGCTGGGTATTTAATGTTCGGCTCCGCCCGAACTTACGACTTTCTTACTTGTTTATATTAATTTTTGTGCTTTTCATTTTCACTTGTAATATTCTAATCTATAATGTGGTATGTGGTTATACATATATTGGCATTTTATGCTAAATTTCTATATTTTATGATTGTGCCAAAACAGGATGAATTGTGCCAAAAGTGCCTCTGAGAATGAAAGTGCTGAAAATGGCACTATTGCGCCTACTTTTCCATCACTGCTTGTACTTCACACGATTCATCGCAACGAGTCTACCAGCGTAAGGAAATGTTCGTTCGTACCCTGCAGCAAAATTTAGTGACAGTCTGGCAAAGCGCTAGTTCCGCCCGACAAATTTCAGACCTGTCTCTGAACTACTGCAAAAGGGATGCAGAGCTGGACGGTTGAAACTCATAACTTGCTAGTTGCGCTGTCATCAATGTTACTCATCCTGGTCGTGTGAAAGCTGGCAAAAGATGCACAAATATACCATCTTCTTCTTCTTCTTTTTTGGCGCTGTAACCGCCTAAGCGATTTTGGCCGAGTTCAACAAAGCACGCCAGTCGTTTCTCCTCTGTGCCAACTGACGCCAATTGGAAACGCCAAGTGAAGCCAAGTCCTTCTCCACCTGATCTTTCCATCGCAGTGGGGGCCTCCCTCTTCCTCTGCTACCACCAGCGGGTTCCGAGTTGAATACTTTCAGAGCTGGAGCGTCGGTGTCCATTCGAACGAC
>NW_016157433.1:59041-68382 GCF_001687245.7 Rhagoletis zephyria | reverse complement strand
TCGGCCTCTCTCTTCTTATTGCGGCAAATACGTCTCGCTTCCCTCTTCAGATCCCTATAGCGGTCCCACATAGCGCGCGTTGCGCCCGATCACAGCGTGGCCCTGTAGGCGGCATCTTTTTTATCTGCAGCTTCCTGACACTCCTCATCGTACCAGTTGTTCTTTCGGGCTCGCTGAAATCCTACTACTTCTTCGGCGGCGGTACTTAATAAGCGGGAAATGTGGTTCCACTGCTCGCATATGTCGGTTTGTTGAAGAGTGCTCTCTGAGAGCAGGTGTGAGAGTCGAGTAGCGAAAGCGCTGGCTGTCTGTTGTGATTGCTGCTTTTCGACGTTAAGCTTTCCTTGCATATTTGGGCGCACATTTTTTGCTGCACAGAGGTGGGTGCGTATCTTGGCTGCAAGAAGATAGTGGTCCGAGTCGATGTTTGGGCCTCGGAGTGTGCGTACGTCTAAAACACTGGAAGCGTGCCTTCCGTCTATCACAACATGATCGATTTGGTTTCTCGATCCGGAGACAGCCACGTAGCTTGATGGATCTTTTTATGCTTGAACCTAGTACTGCATACTACCATGTTTCGGGCCCCGGCGAGTCGATCAGCCTCAATCCGTTGTCGGACGTTTCGTCGTGGAGGCTGAATTTTCCGACGGTGGTTCCAAAGATCCATTCCTTGCCCACCCTGGCATTGAAGTCGCCAAGCACGATTTTGATATCATGACGGGGGCAGCGCTCGTATGTGCGCTCCAAGCGCTCAAAGAAGAGAGCCTTGGATGCCTCATCCTTCTCTTCCGTCGGGGCATGGGCGCAGATGAGCGAGATGTTGAAGAATCTCGCTTTGACGCGGATTGTGGCTAGACGCTCGTCCACCGGGGTGAACGACAGTACTCGGCGACGGAGTCGCTTGCCTTGCCCCGTCCAATGCATTTCTTGGATGGCGGTGATGTCAGCTTTTGTCCTTACGAGGACATCAACCAGCCGGGCAGAGGCACCTTCCCCATTAAGGGTCCGGACATTCCAGGTGCATGCCCTCAAATCGTAGTCCTTTAAACGTTTGCCGTGGTCGTCATCATAAGGGGGGGTCTCATCCGAGGCTTTGCCTTGCTTCTTCACTGGAAGTGGTTTTTACGTGGCGGGTCCCAAGCCCAGCGCACAACCCATTGCTGGGACGGGGGTGGTTTCGCAACCAAATACACGTTTATAGAGCGAGCCGCTTGCTCCAAGCAGATACTCGCTTGCAGCCGCACCTACTGGTGAACAGACGCTGCAGACTTCAGTGAGCCCTTATACCGAATAAGTCGGAGTGGCCCCACCGAAGCTCCCTCTCTTTCTGCCGTGACCCAAGGCTCCACTCGGATTGGTTACCGCATCTCGCACATGGGTTGCTCACGTTGCCCAGAGTGCGCGAACGAGGACGCAAGAGTCGGGATTGAGTATAGCCATGCAACTGTAACTGCATACCCAGCGCAACGACTATACCCCATTGCACTCCATTGAAAATATACCATACTATAGTATTTTTTCGATTTTCTTAGACCCTAAAACTAATAACAAACTGTTTTCGATTATTTAATTATGCAATTCTCAAGTTTATGGGGCAACTGCTAAAATATTTCCAAAAAAGTCGTTATTGGTAACATTAATGTAATTTTTATACATATATACGTACGTATAAAATTGAATGCAAAATATAACCATAAAATTTAGTTCAGTTACACTTAACAGCAAAAGTCTGCGCACACCATTTCTTTTTTAAGTACTCACAGTATACTTGTAAATTTGTTTATTGTTTTATAAAAATACTAGCTGTACCCTGCCATGCTTTGCTGTGGCATATTCCTGCTACGTAGATGATAAATGATTAATGAAACAATGCATACGTTTCATATAAGTTTGATTTTGTAATAAGTACTTGTGTGCACACAATATTTGTCGAAATTCTTCTTATCTCTCATTGACTGGCAGCTTTCCGTTCCCAACATCCAGTATTTGTCGCGAGAATACCTCGGCTGCAGGTATGTATGTTCACCTTGCCACAATGTTGACTATTTCAGGCAAGCATTTATCTCGCCCGCTAGTTTTAATCGAGAAATTACAATGTTTGCGTAAAATCTCCTGAGAGAAACATCATTGCGTTCCCGTATGGTTGAACGTTTCCATGCAAATCCCGCGACAATCCATTAAGAACGAACCTCAAGCAATTTTTTTGTGCCATCGTGCGCTCATTCCAAACAATGGGTTAAAATTTTTGTAATACTTTTTCCATACTGGATCTTCTATTGCACGTAGGATTGCTGAATTAGCAATTCTTTCACCTGGTAACAATGTCGCAGAAATTCCAGGCGAAGCCCTAGCTAAGCTAATGTAATTTTTTGAACGAACGGANATACCCCATTGCACTCCATTGAAAATATACCATACTATAGTATTTTTTCGATTTTCTTAGACCCTAAAACTAATAACAAACTGTTTTCGATTATTTAATTATGCAATTCTCAAGTTTATGGGGCAACTGCTAAAATATTTCCAAAAAAGTCGTTATTGGTAACATTAATGTAATTTTTATACATATATACGTACGTATAAAATTGAATGCAAAATATAACCATAAAATTTAGTTCAGTTACACTTAACAGCAAAAGTCTGCGCACACCATTTCTTTTTTAAGTACTCACAGTATACTTGTAAATTTGTTTATTGTTTTATAAAAATACTAGCTGTACCCTGCCATGCTTTGCTGTGGCATATTCCTGCTACGTAGATGATAAATGATTAATGAAACAATGCATACGTTTCATATAAGTTTGATTTTGTAATAAGTACTTGTGTGCACACAATATTTGTCGAAATTCTTCTTATCTCTCATTGACTGGCAGCTTTCCGTTCCCAACATCCAGTATTTGTCGCGAGAATACCTCGGCTGCAGGTATGTATGTTCACCTTGCCACAATGTTGACTATTTCAGGCAAGCATTTATCTCGCCCGCTAGTTTTAATCGAGAAATTACAATGTTTGCGTAAAATCTCCTGAGAGAAACATCATTGCGTTCCCGTATGGTTGAACGTTTCCATGCAAATCCCGCGACAATCCATTAAGAACGAACCTCAAGCAATTTTTTTGTGCCATCGTGCGCTCATTCCAAACAATGGGTTAAAATTTTTGTAATACTTTTTCCATACTGGATCTTCTATTGCACGTAGGATTGCTGAATTAGCAATTCTTTCACCTGGTAACAATGTCGCAGAAATTCCAGGCGAAGCCCTAGCTAAGCTAATGTAATTTTTTGAACGAACGGACCCCAGAATCAATCTGATAAGGAATGTTTTCCTAGTTCCTCCTGGCGCATCCAAGAATAAGGTTCCCAGATATCATTTTCTCCGAACGTGAGTCGTTTCGCTCTGGGGCAACTGGCGCCAATTGGAAATGCCACGTGAAGCCCAATATTTCTCCACTTGGTCTCTCAATTGCAGTTGGGGCCTCCCTCTTCCTCTGGTTCCACCAGCGGATTGCGAGTTGAATACTTTCAGACCTGAAACGGCGCTTCCCATTCGAATGGCATGTCCAAGAGAACGGTGCTGCTGTATTTTCATTCGCTGCACTATGTCCATTTCGTTGTAAAGCTCATACAACTCGCCGTTAAATCGTCTGCTATACTCCCCGTCGCCAAGGCGGAGAGACTTGTAAATCTTTCGTTAGATATTTCTCTCGAATACTCCAAGAGCCGCCTCATCGAATGTGGTCATTGTCTAAGCAACTGCGCCATAAACCAGCTCGGGCATGAATAATGACTTATAGAGTGTGGTTCTTGTACGTCGAGAGAGAACTTTACTCCCGAATTGCCTACTCAGTCCAAAGTTGCACTTTTTAGCTCGAATGATTCTGCGTTGGATTTACATGCTGACATTATTATCGGTGTTAATGCTGGTTCCCAAGTAATCTACTTTCTCGAAATTACAACCGGCAACAGTGACGTGGGTGCCAAGGTGCGAATGCCCTGACTGTTTATTTGATGTTGTTGACGTCTGTTATTCAACTTGGAAAAGGTAGAACAGGCTTCGAGGTTTTTGTTACCGATGATGTAGATGTCATCGGCATATGCCAGAAATTGCACGCGCTTGTAAAAATTGTTCCTGAGTGGTTCAGTTCTGCAGCTGTTTTTATGTTAACACTTGCATCATGCGATCGTAAGTGCCCTTCTGCTTTAGCTTTAATTTGGGAATGTTTGTTTGCGCATAGTTCACAATAGTAATAATAATCATAATCATAATAATATTATCTATTATTATTCAAAATTTCTTTACTTGCAATATACTTAGTAGCCTATGGCGACCCCAAACGAAATTGTTTATGATTAAAATTTTACTGTTTTATAATGTAAGGGAATGGTGATAACAATTAAGGTGCAATTAAGTTTTCATTATTTTATTTCATGCGATATTTTTATGTTTTCGTTACGCTTGTGATAATTTTTTCATTTTTATCAGTAGTTCTTTACTAATTTTTTTCAGTGCGTAATTTGTATACCAACTCTTCGTTGATAATATGATCACTTCGTTTGATATGATACTGTAAACCTTCTCTTCATTTAAACTGTCCGGATTTGGATAAGTGAAAACATTAACAAAAAGTGTCTCTAGTAAAGTTTTCGCAGACGCTTTCCGTTTCGAACCAGTTATGTAATGTTTCATTTAATTCAAATATTTTCAGTTTACTTTTACATATTGCATAATTATATTGAGAGTATTTCCAAATCAAGATTGCTCAAATACCTTTCGTTTGGTACCCATATTGTAACATTTCATTTATTTTATCAATTTAATGGAGTTATATTTTCAAACAGGTGGCAAACCTCTTCAAACATATTTTCGACTGTAAGTCTTCTTAAAACTCTTTAGTTTGACACCCAAGTTGCAATATTTCATTTATTTAATCAATTAACTGAGTTCAAATTTTCGAATAGGTCGCAAACCCTCCTCAAAAATATTTCCTACAGCCTGTTTTTTAAACCTCTTTAATTTCATACCTTTATTGTAATAAGCCATTTATTTTATCAATTATACTGAGTTAAATTTTCCAACAAACTTATTTTCGACTGTAAGCCTTCTTAAAAATCTAAACTTTATTACCCACATTGCAATATTTCATTTTATCAATTTAACTCAGCTAAAATTTTGAAATAGGTGGCAGCCCTCAAAAATATTTCCCACAGTCATCTTTCTTAAGCCTCTTAATTTGATACCTATAAATTAAACTTAGTTAGATTTTCAAACAGGTGGTAACCCTCCTCAAACATAGTTTCCGCTGTAAGCTTTCTTAAAACTCTTTAGTTTGATACCCACATGGCAATATTTCATTTATTTTATCAATTTAATTGAGTTAAAATTTTCAAATAGGTGACAACCCTCCTAAGAAATATTTCCAACAGTTATCTTTCTTAAACCTGTTTAATTTGATACCCACACTGCAATATTTCATTTATTTTATCAATTTAACTGAGTTAAAATTTTAAATAGGTGGCAGCGCTCCTCCAGAATATTTCCAACAATCATCTTTCTTAAACTCCTTTAATTTGATACCTATATCGTAATATGTCATTTATTTTATCAATTAAATTTAGTTAAATTTTCAAACAGGTGGCAACCCTACATATTTTCGGCTGTAAGAATTCTTAGAACTCTTTAGTTTACACCCACATGGCAATATTTTATTTACTTAATCAATTTAACTGAGTTTAAATTTTCGAATAGGTGGTGTTGGAGCACGCCTAGTTCATCATCGTAACCTTCATTTATTTTCATTTTTATATATACATATAGTATGTTCATTTTACATGAAATTCATAGCATTATCGATTTGCATATCGAACACATATTTGGTTGCACATGAATTGTATTTACATATGAATGTAATACTTCATATTTCTTGATATAGTCATACATTAATATTTGAATTGTTAAACTTAATACTCAATGTAATCTTTGGATGTAGTGTTTAAGTAGTATTTGCTTCTATATGTACATATGTACAACATTAAATGAATTGTATTATTTAAATACTACATACAGAGCTTTTCAGGATGTTGTGCTAATGATCTTGGATTTGCATTTATATTTGCTGTTACAAATGAATTGAATTATGCAAATTCATGATCACATGCACAACATCCTGAACAGCCCTTATGCATAGTTGCACAAACTTGTGCACTCTAGAATTCCTCAACTTTAAAACAGAGTATTTTTGTAAATAGTGCAGCCCTGCGTGGCCGCTGAATATACACTCACACTAGTATGCATATATTATAGTACATAAGAACCATTTGAGGCTATGTACTTCTCTGGAATGAATAAACTGAATTATTGTAAAAAGATAATCGGACCGGTCAACACTACTTTTAATTTGCTCGCTCGTTTCCTCTTAAGTTCCGCCGTCGGTGGTGATTTTAATTAAATATTTGTAGTTACGCGGTTAAATAAGTTTGCTTAGTTGTTGGTAGGAGCATACGACTGCCCTACAGTTCATAAATTTAAATTTGTTCAATAAAGTTTTTTCGAAGCGCAAACTAGCGCTGCGTCATTGGCGACCGTGACAGGACACAGTCCAGTGTTCTGTCAGTTTAATTGCGTCCGCAGTACGTGGGTACCCGTTGGAAAAAGACTGCTGGCATTGGGCGATTCTGTCCAGGATTTGGAGGCTGTTGTTGTCGCTAGCGAGGTAGCGAACTTGGAGGCTGCTGTTGTTGTCGCTAGCGTGGTAACGAACTTGAACGTTGCTGTTGTTGTTGTCGCTATCTTGGTGGCGAATTTGGAGCTGTTGGTTGCGGTTGGAGGTGTTGTGGCTGCTTGCGAGTCAGTGGGTTCGGCGGTGGATTTTTGCACCCGGAGCAAGTAAAATGTGTGTGGGCATCAATGAGGTATGTGGTGTTATAATGTATATGTAAATTAAATCATTGCATGCATGAAATTATAAGTGGCAATTAAAGAATAAATTGTGAAAAAAGAATTTGTACAGCTAAAATTCTGGCGTTAGAATATTTTTGGGGAAGATTGGCTAAATCGCGGAAAATTTCTTGCGGTAAATTCAACGGCACTTCAATAGAAATATAAAAAGCGATGCAAAGTTATATGTGTACATACATACATACGGGCATATATAAATACATATAACCAGTGCAGTTACATGCATAAGCATATACTACCCTGCAAAAAATTGTGCGACTAATCTCTAAAGAGAGTATTCCGAGATTACTCTCAATCGGGTACGATTGGGCATTAATTAGTCCCAACTAGTCTCATACGGGTACTAATGGAGGTCAATTAGTCTCGACTCATCACTTATGGGTATGATTGGAGATCAATTAGTCCCCAACTCATCTCTACCGGGTACTATTAACGATTTAATGATATGTACGCACTTAGTCAATGAAATTTCATGTGCGGCGTGGGCACACAGAGAGAGTATTCGCCTAACAAAACTGAGCACCCCGGTTCGAATCTCACCTCGCGCAAATTTTTATTTTTATTTTTTAAAAGTGACTAGTCGCTTTTTATACCCGTTCGGGTATAAAGGTGAACAATTAGTCTCTTCATAGGACATGCTCGAACAAAAGCGATCAGTTCATTCCATATAAAGAGATCAAAAGTGGTATTAGTCGCATGCTCCTTTGCGATTGCTCCCCGAGTCATCCCGGATTAGTCCCATTTTTTGCAGGGTACATATGTACATACATATACACATATATATAAATTCAGTGAATTGCGGCTAAATTCTAGACAAGTCTCTGGCGGTAGCAAATACAAAAGTTGCTTGCGGTAAAAAAAAAAAAAAACAGTTACAAAGAACCTGGGATTTGGTGGTATATTTTACATTTATATGTACATATGTATATCAGTACATATGCAAGTAGGCATACATATATGTACAGCTAATACCGTACACACATAGGCAAATAAAGTTTTCCCGTTAGCTGGCATCAGGCGATAAATTGGTACGGTTAATACTTGTGTACATATATACGCAAACGGCTCTAAGTGCAAAAATAGTACAGTTGGCAATATTAAATAGCTTTGATATAAAAGCAATATTAGGGTGTACCACTTTTCTGGAAATAAAATTTTGAATTTTAGTTCGGGTTTACCTGAAGGTTATGGATTGAGGTAGACTTAGGGCATTTGTGAAAAACTTGGTGAAGTGAAAATTATTTGAACAATTTTGTTGGATTTATATATTCGCCATTCTGAGTTTCGTTCAAATCCAAAGTTATTAGAAACTTTTTGAAAAAAAAAAAATTGTTTACGAATAAATCGTAGCCAAACAGTAGATTGCATACAGTTTGGTATTTTTGGATCAAAGGTATACTGGATACCACTTCATTTCGTTGTTCTTATTGAGTTATTCGATTAAATTGAAACAAACACAATTCAGAATGCCACTATCCACTGATAATGCTGAGTCATCAGCAATTTCGCTTGCTGCACTGAAGCAACAACGCGCCACGTCTCGTAAAAATATAACCCGCATTGAAAACTTGCTTGATGATTCTACAATACTGTGGAGCCCGATAGACCTAGAGTGCAGACTTGATATATTAAATTCATACATAAAGCAAATTATGGCATATCAGAAGATGAGAAGAGGGGTGAGCTAGAGGATTTGTGTGTTTCGGTCAAATACAAATTACTTTCGTTGCTGGGAAGAAATAGAAGAAGGGACAGTTCAATGATGGAAACAACCCTCGGAATAACAATGCCTCCTGTGACTCGTTTGCCTAACCTGAAGTTGCCAACTTTTAACGGCAAATATGCCGGTTATAAAAATTTTATAGGATCATTTAATAATTTTGTTCATGAGGAGCAGTCACTTACGAATATAGAAAGGTTCAACTATTTACTAAGTTGTTTGTCTGGCGAGGCTCTTCACACTGTTAAGGCATTTCAAATTACGGAAGAAAATTATCCGAAAGCATTAGAGCGACTGGCTGAAAGGTACGATAAGAAGTGCCTCATATTTTTTGACAGTGTAGAGCAAGTGTTTAGCCTTCCAAAAATTTCTCACCCAAGTGCGTCACTCCTCCGCAATGCCGTTGATACTATCTCGGCTATATATGATTCGCTTCATTCGTTGGGCAGCGAAAAAGATATAACCAATGCACTATTTATTCATTTAGCCATGTCAAAGGTCGAAGGGGCTACACGAGCAAAATGGAATGACCAACTTGATTATTCGAAACTTCCCAATTGGAATGAATGTGCTAAAGTTCTTATAAGGCGTTGCCAGTCTCTAGAAGTAAATGACCATAAACAAAACAAGCCCTCGTTTAAAGAAACTAAATCCTCAGAAAAGCGGTC